>NC_056733.1:520016926-520291926 GCF_019279795.1 Protopterus annectens
TTTTGAAGGTTACCATTACCCCCCGACGCTATTGGTCTCCCAGGGAGTTCTTTAAGAATTTTATGTATCTTGGGGATTACATAAAAAACTGATCTTTTGGATGTGCAGTGTACAATTTTTAATGCCTGTCGAAGAAAAAAATCCCAGCCTTTCACCCAGCTCCAATAATTCTAACAGCATGACATTATACTGACTACGGGGATTTGGGGGCAGTTTCTGATATTCCTTTTCATTTGATAAATTCCATACCATTTTTTCATAGCTTTCCTTAGTATAACCCAGCTGCCACACTTGTCAGCTGGTCTAAAAACATAGTCATGACCCATCTTTCTAAGTTCTTTGAGAGCTAACCATTCGTCCCTAATCAGGTTATGTTGTTTTTTTTTTAGATTTAATACATTTCTTATACTCCATGTCCACCTGTTTACAAAGAATCCTCTCAAAACTCTGCACTATGAAAGAGTTTTTGGGATGCATGAAACTGCTGACATTTTTAAATTTTGAAACCAATAACCTTCTATATGCAGTGCAAAACATTTCCCCACTACACCTGACACTTTCCATTGTTCCACCAGTGGACAACATATCACAAAAAAATGATTTACATGTATAGACAAATCTAACAAGAAATCATCCGATTCCACCATTTCCATTGTTTTAGTGACATCCTCAACAACTTTATTGTGAAACTGTTATTTTCATGCGAATACACACTAGGCATGTCAAGGCTAAGCAAACAATATGAGAGTAACTTGCAGAGCAAGTGGAGACAGTTTCAGATATGTTTCATACAATATTCCAGTTTATTTCACAGTAATTCACACCAGCCATTAATATCCAACTTTAAATGAAGCGCCAGTTATTTCATCAAAAACACGGCTAGCCACCCCCCTCACTAGAAAAAAAAAGCATAAGTATCCCAGTTTATTTTGCACAAATGTGTGCTACCCAGCCCTTAATACTGGACTTTAGCTGAGCAAATTAAGAGGATAAGTTCCCATAGCACAGCCAACCATCTACACTCAAAACACTTACATTTATTTCACACAAATACACACTAGCCAACCTTTAAAATAATATGAAAAGGACAAAGTTACTGCCACCTCACAAAAAAGCATAAACATTCTGATTTATTCATACAAATGCACCTTAAGGGTGGAATTTAAACAAACTAAGTGAAAGGGACAAGTTACATTCATCCACAGCACAGCTGGACAACCCCCCCCAAAAAGGATAAAAATATACAAATTATTAACACAAATATTAATTTGCCAGCCTTAATGGCAGAATTTAAGCTGAGGAAGTGAAAGGGCAAGTTACTGTAATCCACAGCCGAGCTAGCTACGCCCAACCCACCAAAACAAAAAGAGGGCAGAAGAGTACAATGGAAAAAAAAGAGCATAAATATCCAGTGTTCATAGGTTCATAGGCTGGTACTAGGCTATCGGCCCTAGGGCCTATACATGCCTAGCCATAACAATTCCCTGGATATTTCTTCCCACAGTATTTACTTCCCTGGACCCCCATCTAGCAGGGGCGACTGACGTGGTCCCGGGGGGGGGGGTGAATTTCCTATCTCCCATCCAGTAGTCAAGGTTCCTTTTGAAGAGGGTCAGTGAGGCGCTCTGCTTGACATGTATGGGCAGTCTATTCCAGAGTATGGGAGTTTCTGGGTCAGGAACTTATCCCTCCAGCATGTTTTGTTCATTGTGATGACAAGGTTTAGATCCCTGGAGCGTGTGGCTCTGAGGGATTGGGATTTCTTTAAGTGGAGCATGTCCAACAGCTCAGGGTTTGACATGGCCTTGTGTGTTAAGCAGAGATCGCCTCTGAGTAGACAATATGCCACAGAGTATAGCTGGATTTTTTTAGACTATCAGCATAGGGCATCTGCTTTAGGCTTGTAATTCTTTTAGTGAAGTATTTCTGCGGCCTTTCCAGCTGTTGCAGATGACTTGTGAGATACATACCAAACTGGGTGTTGTACTCTATAATGGGTCTAATGAGGGATGAGTACAGTGGGACAATGACCTTCTTTTTTTCTGGATGAAAAGCCCTTAGTGATGAGGTGTGCCACATAGAAGGATTTTCTGACTGTTGTGGCGATGTGGTTATCGAAGGTGAGACCACTGTCCACCTGTGTCCCTAAGTCTGTCATCACACTTTCGGTGTTTAGTGTACTGCCACCTATGTGGTAATTCATGGGTACATGTTTTTTCCCAAAGGGCATAACTGTACATTTCTTGGCATTAAGCTTGAGCACATTGCTCTGGCATCAAGCATCTGTTTCTGTAAGGCCCTTATGTAGAATATCCACATCATTTGGGGATTAAATAATGGCTCCCATTTTGCAGTCATCTGTGAACTTTGTTATCCAGAGTCCCTTAGTGTTGGTCTGTACTTCAGAGAAGTAGTTTCCAAACAATCGCGGTCCCAGGACTGAACCCTGAGGTACTCCACTTGTCACTTGTCTGGAGCTGGATTTGGAGTCAGCTACTTTTACAGTCTGGGTTCTGTCAGTAAGCCAGTTGGCAACCCATCGAGTGACATAGGGATTTATGCCCAGCTTAGTACGTTTATCTATGATTCCAGAATGGGGGATGGTGTCAAAGGCCTTGGTGAGGTCCAGATAGGCTGTGTGGACCACCTTACCCTCGTCCACAGCTCTGGAGACTGATTTGAAGAAGTCAGTCTGGTTCAGGTTAAAATCGGCCCTTCACGAACCCAAACTGGGTGGGGTCCAATGTTTGAAGGTTGCCAATGCCTTTGTTTATAAGTTCCATGATAATGCATTCCACGCCCTTGCACATCAGGCTCATCAGACTGATGGGACGGTAGTTCCCGGGATCCAAGGTGGAGCCCCCCTTGTGGAGTGGGATAACTGTAGCTGTGCGCCACTCAGTGGGCACGAAGCCTGAGGTGAGGCTATGATTAAACATGACACTTAGGTGAGGTGCTAGTTCATTTTGTAGTTCATGTAGTACACAGCCCAGGATGTTATCTGGTCCCATGGATGCTGTATTCTTAGCTTTGGAGAGTGCAGTTTCTACCTGTGTGGCCATGATTATCTGAATTTGGCAATCTTTTGGTATTGAGATGGGCCCTTTAGGGGGTGAGAGGGGGGTGAAGTTGGCACTAAATCGATCTACCAAGATATTGACAGTATCCTTGGGATCAGTATATTTAATGCCATTCTGTTGTAGCTCATAGCAGATCTGAGCATTGCCGTTTAGCTTCTTGACATAACTATAGAATGCCTTGTGGTTGTCTTTGAAATCTTTGGCAATTTGATTTTTCCAACTAGCTTTGGAGGATTTTAATAGGGATCTCAGCTGCTTACTGTGGTTGGTAAGGGAGTTTTTTGCATCCTGGGATTTTCCTCTTTTCTGCAGCAGTTTCTTCCTTCTGTTGTATAGTTTGTTTATGGCAGGGGACCACCAGATTGGCTTCCTTTTTTTGGAGGAGAGCATCTTCGGTCTATTTGGGATGGCACGATTCATGCACGACTTATGTGCTCATGCAGTGCCTTAGTGCAGGATTCAGCAGTCGAACTTTCAGCTCCCGTCCGCATGGGTGTCATGAAGTTTCTCACTTCTGACTTGAGTAGCATGATGTTGGCTTTGGAGAAGTTTTTTATGGAGGTTTCCTTACTGGGGGGTGGGGGTGGGATGTAGATGTCAAGGGTGATTTGCTTATGGTCAGACCTGACCATTGAGGGGGTGACCACTAATGTGGAGCATCTGTCTCCCATGTTGGTAATGACCAGGTCTAGGATACTGGAGCTCCTGGTGGGACAATGGATTAGTTGATCCAGGGGTTTGGAATTTATGAATTCCAAGAACCATTGGGAAAAGGTGTTGGTACCCAAGTAGTTTTCCCAGTTAATGGAAGGGTAGTTTAAATCACCCAGTATTAGGGTGTTTGGTTGTATCTTAATATTTTGCAGTATGTTTTGAAAGGTATAGTGAGAATCTTGGGGCATGGTGGGGGATCTGTAGCAAGCTACAGTTTGGATTGCAGTCTTAACTAGTGTTAGTTGCACCTGGAGAATTTCAGATGCATAGTGTTGGGCAACTAGCGTGGAGGTATGAACATCTTTGGAGAATATGGACACTCCTCCACCTTTAGTGTTTCGGTCTTGGTTTGGTGGCCGAAAAGTGGGGTAAGAATTGTAGACTGGGGTTGCAGGGGTGCTCTCTGGAGCCTTTAACCAGGTCTCAGTTACTGCACAGATATCGATGTTTTCCATTTTCAGGAGTGCCTCGAGTGAGTGCATTTTGAGGTTTAGACTTCTAGCATTGAGTAGCATTACCTTCAGATTTTGCATGCTTGTATCTGTTACGGTGGTGGTTTTGTCCTTTGAACCTTGCCTAAAAAAGGCAAGAGTGGGTAGGCAAGAGCTTTAGCCAGTAATCTGAATCCCAGGGGTGGCAAAGCATTGTGGTTTGCTGATCATGTCATCCCAGGCAGACAGATACTGGATCCCCTTTAAATGACACCAGAAGCTTAGCCAGTTGTTGAAGTCAATCATTTTGTCCTTATACTGTGGTATCATTCTGGGCAAAGGCAGGATGCTACTCAGGACTAGGGTCATACCTGCCTGGGCCACATGATCTGAGAGCTCTTCCATGTCTCTTTTCATGTAGTCCAGGGAGGTACGTCTCAAGTCATTCACTCCAACATGGACAATGACAGAGTCATATTTGTACTTATTGTGGAGTGACTTGAGTACATGCATTATCTGGCGGATCCTGTCACCCGACAGGCAGCTGACTGTAATTTTCACCTTGTTCAGCCTGGTGAGTGAGACATCAGTGTGCCTGACTATAGAGTGACCTATGATTAAAGTGTTGGGTACGTTGTCTTGCCTTAGGGGCTGTTGTTGGGAGGCACACTGGTGTTGTGAGCTATGTGTCACTTTGGTTGTGACTGGTGTTTGTTTGCGTTTCAGTTTCAGAGATCCTTGTTGCTTGGGCAGGTTAATGTTAAGGGCCTCCGCATATGTGAGTTTAGTGTTGCTATGTGTGGGTGTTGATGGTGTGGGTTTTGAGGGGCTATGTGTTGCTTGAGGTGTAGTCCAGGTGGTAACCTTCTCCTCTTGACTGTCTAGCACAATCTTGTTTCAAGAAGTACACACACACACACACACGTCAAACTTTAAAATATTTAACAGGTGCAAACACCAACACACAAAAGTCTAGCCACCCCCCCCTCTCCCACTCTAAAAATAAGAAAAAAAATCTGGTTGTATTCATAAATGTTTACCTTCAGTCCTGTAGTCCACAGTGGCCTGGCTGGGCTGATTCACTTGCAGTGATTAATCCAGTTTGCTGGGTTAAGTTAAACAAAAAAAAAAAAAAAAAACATTAAAAACTTTTCCACTACAAAACTCTCTATTGCATTGTACTACTGTACAAGTAGAAGGCTGCTGTTAATTTTAAAAATAACCATGTTTCTCTCTCTCTGGTCTTCTTTCTAGATGTCCTTCTGTTCTAATGTTGCAGTATTCTTTACATATCGCTATACTTCGCCCCAAGTGACCTGACGTCCAGACAGCATACAACACCTTTCAGCTACTGCAGGTACATGGGACATTGCATGCATGACTTGTTGAACATCGGCCATAAAAGGACGTCCGCACATACAATCAACACAACTATTCTTTCCTTATGATTTTCCTCCAGTCCTGCACCACATATTCATGCATGGACACACAGATGCACGTAAGAGGAAGAAACAAAGCGTTTACTTCCGAGCCGGATAATGGTGAAATGGGGCCCCAGACAAGGTAATGGATTGGGCCCCCCACAGCCATTCCACTGTCCCATTACTTACTTCTCCCAGTTACTATAAACACTGTTCAAGCCTCTTGGTTTGCATACTATTTTCTTCTTTATTTCTACAGTGATTGCAAATATTTGGATTTAATTTAAAACTTTTATTTCAGATTTTATAGCACAAACACTGATAGATATTTGCTAAAGAAAACAATACAGTCTCACAATGAAAACAGACTTAACATTAACAGTAAACTTCTCTGTCCTTGAAACTCTTATTCATCAAAGCAGCATTGAAACCCACATTCAAAGAAAATGCATCTGGCTAGTAGAGGATAAAGTTTATCTTCTCTTTTGCACTTTGCACAAATTTTTAGAATCATCCATACTTGTATATGTTTTTAATTCACCTTCCAGATTGTAGTAAGTTGTATTACTTGTATAATACAGCACCACTTGGTGGTGGGTGTTTTACATTTGTAGTTTTGAACATTTTTCCAGTAAGCAGTAAAACAAAACATATGATCCATTAATGACAAAACTGTCCATTTCAGAACATTTCAGCCATAAAAGGTCACTCAAACTTCTGTCATTACAATCCTCTAATTCCAGTCAATATACACAATCTCTGCAGAAGTAAAAGTCATCTGAATAATTCCACATTAGAGATCTGTAACTAATGTACAGGCTGCTGCTAGTACAAATTCAATGCCTGATGCCCTTGAGGAATAAATTGCCTGTGTTACAATGAAAAAAAATTGGTAAGCTGGTGATATTGCAATAGGGAATATATGGCAAAGTAACAAGAAGTTCATAGTTACCTAGGCATCTCATCCAAAGGAGGATACTCAGGACTACAACACCCCCATCCCAAACCCCTTAAAGTACAATGCAGTATCAGCAATCCTACATGCTGTAGCAGCAGAACCCACAGCCTCCTGCATCAAAAGCAAGTATGCTACCTGTTGTGCTATTGACCATTTGCTAAACAAAACAGCTGCACATTGAAAACAGACTTAGCATGAGCAGCAGTAAAGTTCTGTTCCCTTGACGCTCACAGTTTCTTGAAAATGCACTGAAACTCATTTTTTTAGTAGTTTGAGTGATGGCGTGGACGATTTAGTCTCTTGTTCCTTGTAACCAAGGTACAGGGTTTGAGTCTGAGGAAATTAACTAACTTGCCATTTCTAAGTAGGGCATTTTATACACACACACACACACACACACACACACACACACACACACACACACACACACACACACACACACACACACCTTAAAGGATCTGGCTCTGGTTTAAGCTTTTAAAAGGCAAAAAATTGATTTTGTAATGAAAATCCAATCCAGCACCCCCTTACTGTTTGCATCCCGGCAGACCACAGCCTTCGCCCCCACATTAGTACATCAGTAGGTGACTTGTCTCTTCTCACAGATCCTGACTTTTTGGGACCTGTCTGTGAAACAGCCAGTAGTCCAGCAAGTTATGCAAGAATTTATGCTTACCTCAAAGAGCTTGTCAACAATGCCTGAGTGGGATGCTGAATCAAATCCCTTGGCCAGGTCATGATACTCGGTATGCACTGTTTGCCCTCATCTGATGCCGTGGTGACCTGCTAGGTTAAGTAAGCATGTCCCACCCTTAATAAAGCCAAATTGGGATGGGTCCAGTGTTTGTAAGTTACCATTGTCCTTGTTTATCATTTCCATGACAATTTGTTCCATGGCTTTGCGTATTAGGCTTGTTAGGCTGATTGGTCTGTAGTTCCCTTGGTCAGTTGACGGCCCCCCTTGTGGAGGGAGTGACTGTTGCAGTCCTTCATTCACTTGAACGTAACCCATTTTGAAGCTATAGTTGAAGAGTGCCTCAAGTGGTCCTGATAGGTCATGTTTTAGACTGTTTAGCGACAACTGGGGATGTTGTCAGGACTCATAGATGTGGTGTTTTTGGAAGTGCTGTTAGCACCGGGTCCCTGCTAATAGTTGGGTAACCATGCCTGAGGGGATTTCACGTGGAGAAGCTGAAGATGTAGGGTGGTGAAGTTTGATCTGAATTTGTTGTCATGAGATGTTTTAGCTATCAGATCTGTATTTAATTTCAAAGAAAGATGTTAAACAAAAACGCTAGGAGGATCTACTAAACAAGACAGGAAATGCAGGTCAACATTTAGCGAGCTCCATTCAGCTTTCCTAGGATATCCATCCCTGTATCCAAACTACTAACATACTTTTTAGGCATGCTGTTATAGTACTGCTAACCAAAATGTCCAAACCCAGAGCATCAGAAAATTACAGACCAATAGCATGTGTTTGTCCATTCCTAAAAATATTTGAAAGGATTTTGTACAAGCACATTTTTGACCATGTAATTAAATATGGAGTGCTTTGTGACCAGAACATGGATTCCACAGCAACATTAGTACTATAACAGATGCATTCTGAGTACAAAATACCATTTTTCCAGTTATGAATGATGATGCTGTCATTTTTGTGAACATGACCGGAGCATTCAAAACAGCTCTGCTTCATAACAAGTATACTAACTTCCTGAGCAGTAGAATGTTTCAAGTATAATGTGATATTACAATATCAGAAGTGGGTACCTGTCATAGTGATGTACCACAAGGCTGTCTTCTAGGGCTAGTTCTGTTTTCGTTCTTAGTGAGTGATCTACTTCTTGAACTTCTTTCAATTTGCATAGAGGTGTATGCAGATGATCTACTCTTTATTGAGTCTGACTAGACTACTGTCCAAAAACAAAAATTATTAAATAATTTTAACAAACATTGGACAACTAAACCCCTAGAATTGGGAATCATATTCCTGGCTAATCAACAAAAGCTGTCTGGTCTACTCCCGGTACAAATAAGATGCATAGAATGTAATTCCAAGTGTGGCTGAATAGAAATACCTAAACATCACCCTAGGCAATGCTTTAAATTGTTGCTTCCCATATACTTTATCTAGTTGTTTGCCAGGTAGTAGCTAAGAAGGCATTCTTATTTTCAAAGCTGAGTTTGGCTTATTAATCATTACCCTGCACTCTAGTCAAAAACATATTTGTTGCAAGTAGCAGAAAATAAAATTTGAAGATCTACTTCCAAATCTTGGCTGACTGTGCATACACCTCTTTGATGTTTTCAAAAAGTATCAGGGCAGGGCTTCCCTCATATCTATACTTGGTGATCTACTGTTATTAAGCTTGGCTAACTCAGCCCCCACCCTCCACCCTGAGCAGCTGTCAGTGCTAGAATAAACCTACTCTTCTGGAAACAGTGAAATAATTGTGATTACATTGATCAGACCTCACGTTAGACAAGTTGTATGAGGAGAAAAACATTCTCAAAATTCTGCTCAGCTGATTAAATTCATTTTCCCAAAGAAAAGGCTGTGAAGGTCTTTAAAGCAAAGTGAAATGAGCATATTTGACTAAGTAGCTCATGTACACGTTTCCCAGACACAAGTTAATTGTCTTTCTCCACATTATATAAGAAAGAGACAAAATATGGTCTTGCAAGCTACAGTGACAGTTCAAGTGGAAAGATACTAAAGCTTGCAACTAGTATATAAATGTGCATAATTAATCATGTGATGAGTACATGTAAAATGAAATTACTTGGACTTCTTTTCTCATGCTATGTGTATAGGAATTTGGTTAAATTATTTGACCTTCTTGTGTAGTACTGCTTCATAACCCAATACTGTATGTGGTCATACAGGACATGAAACACTACAGCCACTATTTTGATTCAGACTGCTTCCCTTACACAGAAAATAGTTAAGGAAGTCAACCCCCCCCCCCCCGTTTTACCAGCAGAAGACAATGCATTTTTTGTTTGTTTTTAATTTCAGTTTTTTGTAACTAGTAGTGCAGTGAGCAGATAAATCTCCATGCACTACAAAGAATTATGATCAAATCTCCGATCATAAATTATTACATGTTCTTGATGGTCTCGAGGTGGATTTCTTGGCATCCATGTCTCAAAGATATAATAAGCCAGCCCAGTCATAATCCTGTAGTATCGGAATGTATGGAATCATACAAAGAAAGATTCCAGATTCCACCAGGGCACATTTAGTACTATTTAACAAACCAGCCCAGTATGTTATGTGGTCCTTTGGAGAAACTGTTCTTTGTCACGGAAAGCACTTTCAGTACATGCTCTTTAGTGATGATGGGGGCATTTTGAGATACGAATATCAGGAATTAAGTTTGCACTAAATGTGTTAGTGTATTGGCAATGTCCACAGAGTCCAAATAGGTTTTACCATTTAGTACAACCTCATCACATTAAACGCTGTTCCTTAATTTTCTAACATAACTAAAGAAAGGTTTATAATTGTCCTTGGCTTCAGTTGCCAGCCTAATTTCATGGGTTGCTTTAGTAGTTCTTAGTCTTTTTTTTTTTAATTCTTAGTAAAATTCCTAATATTTTCCTTGACTTGGGGAACAAGGCTGTAATGTATGACTTACTCAAACAGCGGTCACATTTAGCGCCGCACACACAAGTGCCATCACTAATAGTTTGAGACAAGTGAATGGAGAAACTGTGCTTTGCTGCTTGGGCAAAACAGAAAACTGAAAACAATTGTTGAATGGGCAACACCACACAATACCATTACCACAGCAGACACTCACATACACGTGCAAGTGCATGTAACACCAAGCATAGCATTCATATACTTGGACTATGTTACCAAGGGAGGGTGGTTCATGTGAAAAATCAACCACAAACCAAAGGAGGCTGGGTGCCTGAAAAGACCAAGAACCAGTTGCAAAAGCACAAAACAGGCAACAACACCAGGAGGTTTAAATAAAATGATGTCCACAACAAGCTTGAAATAAATAGCCCTTTAATCACATAAACGTACCACTCACTGTAGCGTTTTCATCCAAAATAGACTTCATCAGATGTAACAAAGTGATAAGCTGTGAATCTCTTTATATAACCCCCATGCCGTATTTTAATTAGATAATATATACATTGAATAATCACATAATGAAGCTAACAATCCTAGTCTAACACCCCCCCCCCAAATACATACAAAGTTGAATGTTTAAAATCTGTCCAAAGGACTACATAAAATATATGTATGCATGAGTAAACAAAGATAAAATGTATATAAGTAAATGACTGAATAAACCTGTAATCAAACTGATTCTTATAATTTGCTAATGCAGATAGAATCCAAAAATGGTCCAACACTACCACCCAATGGTGGAAGAACTCAACTGCACGCTGTAATTTTGCAGCTCTCATTCTAAGAATGGGTGTAATAGATAAATGTTTGTTTAACCCTGGAGACTTATTGGCTTCCAAAATTAGTTGCCAAAAAAGCTCCCTAACGTCAATTTTGGTCTCCCAGGGCCCTTCCCTAAGGTCCTGTTCAACCTTCTCTAACACGAAGAAAGCCCACCTTGCATGAGTGCACACTAGGGAATGTTTATAGAGAGCATTATTGTGGTCCTGAGTTCTTATGGCATTTAGGTGTTTATAAATCCTTCTTTTTAGTCTACGGGTGGTCTTTCCAACGTAAAATGCTCCACATTGTTTACATGTAGCCAGGTATATCACCCCTTTACTACAGCAATTGGAGAAACTGTTAGCTCTAACCACTCTATGCCTATCCGCGATATACATGCTGTCCTGATTTTGTATGTATGGACATTGTGCACATGTACCACACTTGTAGGTACCTAGTCTTTTTTGGTTAGCTGGTTTCCTATCCCTTTCCAAGAGTTCCGTCAAATTTGTGCCTTTTTTGCAGGTGAACCACAATAGGGTCTTGAACAACACCTCCAGTTCAGAATAATAACTAAATTTATCCCAGTGTTTAGTTATAATATCCCTAATATTAGGGGTATCGACACTGTAATACATAACAAAATTACCTCTTGGTGACTGTTCCCCCCTGTGACTCGTACTCTGACTCTGAGAGGAATGAATAACATCCTCATCTCGACCTAAAATGGGACCAAATCTACCAGTTCTTCCTTGCTTTACCTCTGCCATAACCTGTTCCACTAGGTCTCTAGGATATTTTCTAGCAATGAGCATATCTCTCAGTTTTGTACTTTCCAGCTCATAATCCAAGTACTTAGAAGTCATTCTGGAGCTATGAATAAATTGGCCCTTAAGAATGCTTCTTTTCTATTTAAATGGATGTGAGCTAGTAAAGTACAAATAAGAATTGGAAAAGTTATCCTTCCTATATACCACAGATTCAAAATCTTGTAGTTATACTGCTTTTTTCAAGGTAACATCCAAAAAATTCATCTCATGGTGAGAAATGTGATGAGTAAATTTTAAAAATTCCGTACTTTGATTAAGGTACTGAATGAATTCCATGAGTTCGGTCTCAGCTCCCACCCAAAATATGCAAATATCATCAAGGTAGCATTTATAGTAGTTCCAATGTCTAGCATAATCAGAAGGGAAAACAGATTTCTCCTCACAGACCATTAGGACAATATTGGTGTAGGTGGGGGGAACAACATGCCCCCATCGCCACACCCTTGATCAGCTTAAAAAACTCTCCCTGAAAAAACAGAAAATTATGCCCTAAGATCAAGTCCATTAATAATTTATACAATAGAAAATTGTTTTGATCCAGTTTCCCATGCTGGCTAACGGCCTCTTGAAACCATTCCATACCTACTTTGTGTGGAATTACGTTAAATAAATCTTGAATATCCAGGGTAACAAAAATAAGAGAATCAGAATACAACTCCTTCTTGACACTTCTTAAAAAATCCCAGGAGTCTTTCAAAATTACCCCTGCTGTGGTCCAAATGTTTTTTAACTTGAGATCTAGATATTTGGCCAAGGGGTAAGTCTTGGACCCATTGGCCACCACAGTCGGTCTCAGGGGTGGATCCCCAAGGTTTTTATGTACCTTGGGTATCCCAAAAATCGAGGGGATGTTAGGCTTTTCCATATTAAGGTATCTAAAGGTGTCCTGATTGATATGTTCATCTTCCAACATATCTTTTAAAATAAAATCAATTTTGTGATAGGCCAAATTAATTTCGTTCCTAGAATATACCTAGAGGAATCATTCAACATTTCCAACATCTTACTGGTTTACAGGATACTATCCATAAAAACCACCCTATT
Organism: Protopterus annectens; assembly: GCF_019279795.1. Lineage (NCBI taxonomy): Eukaryota > Metazoa > Chordata > Ceratodontiformes > Protopteridae > Protopterus > Protopterus annectens. The sequence continues at coordinate 520,029,819 of NC_056733.1, forward strand.
CCCCTTGTCAGGTTGCACGATTCTAACATATTGATTCTCCCTTAAGGTCTTAATCAAATTATATTCCTCCTTACTGAGGTTATATTGAAATCTTTGGTGAGAGTCAATGCTTTCCCTAATCTCTCTTTCCACTTGTGCCTCAAAATTTCTTGATTGGGGGTGCATAGGTAGGTTAATGGTACTAGCCTTTTTAACTTCCTGTGGGTGGTTCCCACCATTTTGTCCTTGAAACAAAATTTCCAGATTCTCTTTTCTCAAAAACATTTTTAAATCAATAAGTACATCAGCTGTCTGACTTTTACTAGTAGGGATGAACTTGAAACCATTGGAAAATAATTCAAAATGTTCAACAGAAACATCCACACCACTGTAGTTGTAAATACTTAAGTCCCTCAATGTGTGTCGTGGTCCTTCCACTGTAATACTTCCCCCATTTTGGTACCCTCCATTGCCATCAACCTCCTCTAATATTTCCTTCCGTTTGGGGGTCCCCTATGGTAGTATTGGACCGGGGGTTTTTGCCTCAGCCTTTCTGATCTCCTTAGTTCTGGAAAATCTAAAGGGTTAAAGGCTTCCTCATATGGTACTGGGTGTTCCCTGTTCTCAAACTCGTCATTCTCTGTCCCCAGACGTGTTGGGTAGTATGCATCCTGGTCCCCTATAAAGGCATGTCGCTGATAAAAATCCCTTTTGGGTTTTGGAAGGACCCGTTTTTGTTGATATTCCACCAAGTCCCTATCAATTTTGCCACATTTTGTTTTGTATATCATACCACATTTCTCCTCCACTTGTCTCTTAAGTAATATTTCCTTTTTTCCTCTTCTATGGTGAACATTAAATCAGTGGTAACAGTGTGGTTATGTTTCTCAATATGCTTGTAGAATTTTTGCATCTCCCTTTCGTTTTCCCTAATAATGGCCCTCATGATATCATGCCCACTTCTGTCAAAAATCTGCAACAATTCATCATGAAAGGTGGAGCCCTCCCAACACATTGTTAGAGAATTTATACACCCTAAGCCCCTTAAAATAACTATTATCAATACCTAAAGTTTTGTACTTTAAAATAAAATCAGTTAACTTTTTCACATTCATGCTATAGGTAATGTCCAATTCAGTCCCTTCTTGTACATTGTTCCCCAATGTTTCGAGTACACCACCTTTCTAGTTCGAAAATGAACTGTGAAAATTAAGCCAGTGTGACATGGAATTACCATTAGCCCAGGCATCAACTGCAGTATGATGGGCGTTTTCCATGTGGTAGTCAGCAGCCCTAGACGAACAGTCACCTGCAACGGTAGTCTGTTTTCCAGAGCCAGAAATAACATTATTAACTTCCCCACTGTTGGTAGACCTGCCAGAAGATGAAATGTTCACTCTGCTTACCTTAGGGACGCCAGCTCTTCCTTCCCTATGTGGTTTAGGTAGGTTCGATGACATAATTTCCTCCTCTCACTCGTCAGTCTGCCCAAGATTCAGTAAAGCTTCCTGGTTGCAAGGCAAAGACAATACAACTCCCGAGCCACCTTCCAAGGTTGGGGAACTCAAAATAGCCTTTAAATCACTTTGTCCACCTTGTGAGCTCACTGTCATCAATTGTACAAGTTGCATGAGCTGTCCCTTGACTCGCAGTAGCCTCCCATTGAAAAAATCCTTTCCCCGAGCTTCACGGATTGGGGAGCTATCACCAACCACCAAATCCTCCATAAAAACAAGTAACCACAAACCAAAGGAGGCTGGGTGCCTGAAAAGACCAAGAACCAGTTGCAAAAGCACAAAACGGGCACCAACACCAGGAGTTTTAAATAAAATGATGTCCACAGCAAGCTCAAAATAAACAGCCCTTTAATCACATAAACACATACTCACTGTAGCGTTTTCATTCAAAATGGACTTCATCAAATGTAACAGTGAGAAGCTGTGAATCTCTGTATATACCCCTCATGCCCTATTTTAATTAGATAATATAAATTGAATAATCACATAAGGAATCTAACAATCGAAGTCTAACCCACTTAAAGGGCTGTTTATTTCGAGCTTGCGGTGGACATCATTTTATTTAAACCTCCTGGTATTGGTGCCTGTCATGTGAAAAATCACCTACCACAATCCACTCCATCTTCATACCCCAGCCCCTTCCTTCTCATGCCTTATACCCTTTTCCCATAATATTAGGCAGACTGACAGCTTGCCTTACAATGGCTAGAAATTACTTCAGACAAATGTGCCCTAAAGATAATCTCCAGAAGCAACAGTTTTATAGATCTACAGACTAAGAGAACTCCCAATGTGTCAAGAGATGAGGAACACCTCATAAAACCCAGCTAAGATGTTACATCAGTGCGTTGTAGAAAAGATTCATTTAGGAAAGTAAAAGAATTCTATTGCAGAGACTTCCTAATTCCTGGAAAAGATGGCTACCGGAAACTTATTCTAAATGTCACATGATTAAAGATGTCCTTCAAGAATGCAACTGCAGTCATAACATGTGGGTTGTCCTGCCTCAGGCAGCCCTCGGTCGGCCGGATTCCAAAGTCTGGGTCCGACGTCGGCTGATGTCGCATTTCTCTCCGACGTCAGAGCGGCTGGAGTATATAAGCATCAGCCGACGCCATTTTCTTCAGTCTTTCTTGCCGCGCGGTGCCCGAAGCAGAAGCGGTTCGCAAGTGCCGGTCGGTCAGCTCCTGTATTCTACGATACCGAAGTCATCAAAAAAGCTAAGTACCCCGTTGGGGACCTTTTCTTGCCTCAGCCGATGTCAGAAATTACTGAAAAAGTTAACAATTGTCTTTTTTGTGGTAAACAAATACCTCATAAGGATTTCCACTCTTACTGCCTCCCTTGCCTGGGCCCAGACCACAACGTCTCGGCCTGTGTAGCCTGTGCTCGCTTCAACAAGCGCACTCTCAGGCGCCCGGCGGAGTTCGCTGAAGATTTTTTCGGCGATAAATTTGCTTACACCATGCCGTCGGAACTTCCGACATCGCAAACTCCCAAAAAGCGAAAAGACCGGGACCGACATCCTCGGCCCGCGTCTACCTCCCACTCCTCGCCAAAACCTAGCGCGAGTGCTCCGGTTCCCTCTGAGACGATCTCTCCACCGCTCCGAACCGAAGACACCGCATTACCAACGACTCCGATTCCAGACATTACTCCGACGCCAGTTATAGATTTTCCTCCGGATACCGAAACCGAGGAAATGCCCGAGACCATTGCTGTAGACAAGGTCACTCCTGCACGTGGAGCTGCCAGGCCTCCTATGGCCATGTCTATTAAGGCCTACACTAGGGCTAAGGCAGCCAGCAAAACAAAGCATATTACTTCTAAATCCTTACCTCAGCCGACTCCGGAGACACAAATTATGTCCATGGCTGCTGATTTAATTTCCATGATTAGAGGTTCACAGACCCATCCTGAGAGAGCATCCAAGCCTCCTCCTGATAAAAGGCCCCGGGTTGAACCCTCTGACCCTACTCCTTCAGATGAAGACTCTGAGGGCTCTGTCCACTCTGATAGCCAGGAAGAGCTCTTCCAGACCTATGAGGACTCGGATGCTGAAGATTCCATACCTTCGGCCTCCCCTCCTGAGGATATTTCTTTTGGGGAAGTTCTGCACACCATGAGGGAACATTTCAAGTGGCAGGGCCAGGAATATTCTGATTCCAGAAAACGCCTTAGGACTTTCCTTAAGAAGCCTCAGCACAGGCCCTTAGCTATTCCTCCTGTACTTGATGTTCTGGATGATTTGTATTCTGATTCTAGTGCTACACCTGATTCTCTCCCTCCTGCTCCAGCCAAGCCAGACAGGTATTACAGGGTCCCAGAAACTCATTCCCATCTATTCAGGGCCCATACTGTTGATTTGGAAACTATTTCACAGGGGCCTAAAGGAGTTTCAGCCTCCACCTCAAAAAATCCTTTGCCCTCCAACAGGGAAGCAAGGTCATTAGAGAGATGGGGTAAAAGGTTTACACATCCACTACCTTATCTATGAGAGCTTTAAATTGCCTTTTTCATATGTTCCAATATCAGGATTATCTCTTAGAAGATTTACAAAAAACATTAGCTTCTCCTGATCCTTTAGACAGGAAGACTTTGCAGGAAGCTGTACATAACACTCAGCAAGTAAGCAATCACTTCCTGCAGTGTGGATATGATGCACTGGAAGCTTCATGTAGGGCAGCTATGACAGGGGCAGTGATGCGTAGGCATGCTTGGTTAAAAGATCAACCTCTACCAGATCATGTAAAAGCAAAACTTCTGGATGCACCTTTGGAAAAGAACAAGCTTTTTGGTGCAAATGCTAAGGATGTGTTAAAGACCATCAAGAAAAGCAAAATCAGTTCAAACTGTAAAGGATTTCCTCCAGGTTCAACCCCCCAGATTCAGTAGGAATTGGCCTTCAAAAAACTGGTCCTTTCCTAATCCAGAAAAGTTTCAAAGGGGTAAGAACAGACGTGGCCGAGGAAGAGGCCAATACAGAGGCCCTTACAGGGGACGCCAATGGCAGCCAGGAAACCAAAGAGGTGACGCAGGGGTTTCTCCTGCCCAACAACCACAATCTCAATGACTTTCCTCTACTACCGCCTACCAGGGAACAACTAGAAGCTCCCTTGGGCGGGAAATTATCTCTGTTTGCAGAAAACTGGCACAGACTGACAAAGGACAAATGGATTTTGGACATTATAGACCGAGGGTACAGGTTTCATTTTCATACCTTACCAAGAAAAGAAGGCATGCCAAATCTACCACAACATCAAAGGGCAGAGGCTATCAAGCAAATCACTCTGCTAACTCGAATGAAAGCATTAGAAAGAGTTCCACAACAAGAACAAGAACAGGGGTTTTACTCAAGACTGTTCCTTGTTCCAAGAAAAGAAACTCAATGGAGACCAATACTGGACTTGTTCACATTAAACACTTTTCTCATAGTACCAAAGTTCAAAATGCTGACTCTACAGCAACTCCTTCCCATGCTGGGCAAGGAGTCGTGGCTGATTACTCTGGACCTCAAGGAGGCATACCTGCATGTCCCTATCAGACACAGCTGCAGAAGATACCTCAGATTTCTTGCAGGGCCAGAGCATTATCAATTCTCAGCATTGCCATTTGGCTTATCTACTGCGCCCAGAGTGTTTACAAAATGCCTAGCTTCAGTAATTGCTCATTGCAGGCTCCAGGGTATACAAATTTACCCGTACCTGGACGACTGCCTCATACAAGCGGACGACAAATTGATGTTGACAAAAAATCTGGAATATGTCATACGATTACTTCAAGCTCTGGGATACACAGTCAACTTCCAAAAGTCAAGACTGCAGCCATCCCAGCAAATAATCTTCTTAGGAGCCAAACTAGACACAGCCTCTCAGATGGCTTACCTGATAGAAGACAAGCAAGAGAAGTTAACTCAATACTTCAAAGGTTTAGCAAAACTCACCCAGATGCCTGCAAGGAGATTCCTACAGGCCCTGGGTTACATGGCATCCTGCATTCTACTGGTTCCATTAGCAAAACTACACATGAGAAACCTTCAATGGTACCTAAAAAGCGTTTGGTCTCAGCACAGCAACAACTTGGAGACAATCATACCACTCATTCCATGCTTACAAAAGGAATTCCTATGGTGGGCCTCGGTGAGCCAGGAAAACACAGGTATGTCATTCAAAAAACCACAGATAACACAGACCATGACTACAGACGCCTCAGACCTCGGATGGGGGGCGCACATGGAAAGCAGGTGTATACAAGGACAATGGTCTCCAAAGGAAACACATCTGCATATAAACCAAAAGGAAATGCTGGCAGTAATGCATGCTATCGAGGCTTTTCAAAACCAACTCCAGCAAGGTCACTTAATGATACGGACAGACAACACCACTGTGATGTGGTACATAAACAAGCAGGGGGGCACCCACTCTTACCCCCTTTGCAGACTGACAATGCAGCTTTGGGAGAAATCATTGAGTCTAAACATCCAGTTACAATCACAGTTTGTTCCAGGAAAAGACAATGTGTTGGCGGACAGCCTAAGCAGGAATTTCACAGATCCACACGAGTGGAGGTTACATCCGAAGGCTTTCAGACAACTCACTTGAACATGGGGCAAGCCAGAAGTGGACCTATTTGCCTCTCACCTCAATCATCTTCTACCAAAATTTTGCACAAGGACATACCATCCAAAGGCTTGGAAAATAGATGCTCTTTCATTCAACTGGAACTCCCTAGCAATCTATGCATTCCCACCTCTGCCACTGATGACTTCAGTATTACTAAAGATCAAAGCAGAGAAGCCCAAGGGAATCATAATAGCTCCGGATTGGCCAAGACAACACTGGTACCCACTACTATGGAGCATATGTCACACCAGGAGGTGGGCCCTCCCTCAGTGGCCTTTACTTTTGACTCAACACAATTTCGAAACACTGCATCCAAACCTTCAGACTCTGCAGCTAACAGCCTGGGAGATCCTATGAATAACTTCAACTTATCTCTCTCCAAGGAAGTTCAGCGGATACTAACAGAGGCTCGAAGCCCATCCACCAGAAAGGTCTACTTAGCAAAGTGGAAAAGATTCAGCAATTGGAACAATTGGAATACCAGCAAAGGGCATGATGCATCATTACTGAACATCCCACTTATCTTGGAATATTTGGCAGATATGTTACAGAGTACCCTCTCATATTCTTCAATAAAGATACATGCATCTGCTATTTCAGCTAGATACAACACTGATCCCCCTGTTTTTTCTCACCCATTACTAAGACAATTCCTCAGGGGAATCAAGAACATTAAGCCACCAAGAAAGGCCCCAGTGCCAGCCTGGGACCTCAATTTTGTCTTAGAAAAACTGACTCTACCTCCTTTTGAGCCAGCAGCTTCAGTTGACTTGCAATTTCTCTCATGGAAAACAGCCTTCCTGTTGGCAATTACCTCAGCAAGAAGGGTTTCGGAACTACAGGCCCTAATGGCAATACCACCCTTTATTATTTTCCACAGAGACAGGGTTTCATTAAGGACCAACCCTACCTTTATGCCAAAGGTGGTATCTAGGGTTTCTCTAAATCAAGCCATTCATCTGCCTGCTTTCTTCCCCAATCCTGAGAATAAGGGGGAAAGGCTTTTGCATACCTTGGACATTCATAGACAACTTTGATACTACCTGGACAGAACCAAGGCCAGTAGGAAGTCTGAACAGCTTTTTGTAGCTTACGCCCCTGCAGTCCAAGGAAAAGCAATTTCAAAACAGACTATTTCTAAATGGATTGGACATTGCATCAGATTCTGTTATTTCTTTCATGGAAAGACTGTTCCAGCCTATGTCAGACCACATTCCACCAGAGCTACAGCCACCTCTACAGCATTTTTAAGAGGGGTGCCTACAAAGGACATTCTAGAAGCTGCTACATGGAGCTCCGTGCATACATTCTCAAAACACTACAATCTCCCCCTATATTCCAGATCCAGAGCAGGCTTTGCTTCGGCAGTCCTGCAGGGTTTGATTGCCACACCATCTCTTCCCTAGAGCATACCTCCTCCCCCAGCTAAGCTATGGTATTCTACCCACATGTTATGACTGCAGTTGCATTCTTGAAGGACATAGTACAGTTTTGTACCTACCATAAATGTAGATGTCCGATAGACATGCAACTGCAGTCATTTTCCTCCTCCATACCCCTCTATGCTTAGGGTCCACTCCTATCCCTCTCTCTCTTAGCTGGGGATATCTGTTATGGTGTATTTGTTTTATTGCTCATGTAATTGTTTGGAATCCTGTTTTTGTCTTCCAATTTGATTACAGCCTTCCTTGGAGGGCTCCTGGCATCTGGGGCAAGAAACACTGAAGAAAATGGCGTCGGCTGATGCTTATATACTCCAGCCGCTCTGACGTCGGAGAGAAATGCGACATCAGCCGACGTTGGACCCAGACTTTGGAATCCGGCCGACCGAGGGCTGCCTGAGGCAGGACAACCCACATGTTATGACTGCAGTTGCATGTCTATCGGACATCTACATTTATGGTAGGTACAAAACTGTACTTTTCTAAAGACACTAAAGTTCTTAATGTTGACCCTCCCAGAATTGCTTCCCTTGGCAAAACCACAGGTGTTTATAGTTATTCTGGACCTAAAAAATGTATACCTGTACATTCCAATTAGCAGAGGTCACAGGCAATTTTTGTGGTTTTCTGTTAGTGGTCTTAGATTTCAAGTTTATTTTTTTTGTCATTTCGTTTAACTACAGCACCGAGAGTATTTATAAAATGTCTGTCGCTCTGCAGAGCTAAGGACATTTACATGCATCAGTACCTGGACGGCTGTCTACTCCCAAGCACAGTCAATTCAGAGATGAAGAAGGCCTTTAGTGCCTGACCCATACTAGGCTTTGCCCTTAACCTTCATAAGTCAGGCTCTGAATACAGTGTCATCTTTTTGATGTCTCTCTTGAGCAGAATAGTTTCTAGGGCCTTCATATGAGTAGAAAAAGTAGGCATTCATACAACCCTGTTCAAAAACATGGCAGCAAAGCCCCAGTGAACCACCAGGCAGGTCATCTGTATTCTGAGGCACATGGCCCGAAACATCCTTGTGGTGCACTTCGCCAAGCTCCACTTGGTGAAACTGCTTTGGTATCTGAGGAGTCTATAGGATCAGCAAAACTAGCCCCTAGGTTCATAGGTTAGTACTAGACTAACTGCCCTTCTGGGTCATTTGAAGTCTAGCTAGTTACCCCATGTGAGAATCAAACCCTGCACCTTGTGTCTTTAAGGTAAACACCTTAACCATTATGTCATCCTCCCTAGAGACCACAATGCCTGCTGTACATTGTGTCAGGAAATAGTTGCTGTGGTGATAGATCAAATCAAGAACACAAGGTAGTCAGACCACTCCAAACCAGTCTCACGTCATGGATACCATAGATCAGTCTTGGAACCAGTACCCAAGGGCTGTGGGTTCAAGCAAACTGAAAGGCAGAACAGAGTAAGCTGCATATACATTTGATAGAAATGCTTGTAATTCAGCTTGCAGTCTAGACGTTCACAACAGTTTCAGACCAGGAACTTTGAAAGGAGCAGTCAAACATTTGTAGGCAATACTACAGTAATGTAGTACAGCAAACAGGGGTATCCACTATTAACTGTCCAGGCTGGTAATGCATACTTGGGAACCAGCTCTGAAGTTCAGTTTCATGCTGACAGCTGCCTACATCCCCACAGGGGATGGTTCCATTGCAGACCTGTTAAGCAGGGCTTCAACATTACCCACACAAATGTATGTTCCATAGGAAAATCTTTTTGACATTCTGGAATAGAGGTGAGTGTACCAAGCTTAGACATCTTTTCCCTTCTCAGACATTTGTAGTGAAGAGACATGATTAATGTATTGAGGGAAGCTTGGAAACTACATACCAAACAAATCATACCTACCTGAGTGGAAAAGATTTTTCCTCTGGTGCCAAAAGAGGATCTTGCATCTTAATTATTGGTGATGGTGGGGAGATGTGCACATGGTTCTGCAACATCTCTGAGCTACCTTCTACTTAGCATATTCCTGCTTTAAAGTACATCTGTCCGCCTCCTCAGCCTGCCTATCCATAGACCACTCTCCTCTGACATCCAGACCATCTATAAAACAGCTCTTAGAAGTTATCCTATAACTCCAGCCACCTGGACAGACTTTGACTCCAGCTTGTAACCCTAACTTCTTGTTGGAAAAAAAATAATTTTGGTTTCCTTTCAACTAGATGCATTGGTATGTCAAATTCCTCTCCTGGAAAGCTGTTTCCCTGGTTGCAGTTCCCTTTAGCTTGGAGGGTTTCAGAATTGCAGGTCCTCAAGTATAGAGAACATTTTCCTAAGGGCAGGGTCATCTTTTGCACTAACCACCTATATGTTAAAAGCAGTTACAGTGGATAGCACTTTAAACAAGCTTTTCAGTTGCCAGTGTTTTTTTCTTCTCCCATGAATAAGAGAGATCAAATTCCCTGGATATTCATACATAATTGAGATTGTTTGACAGAACAACCAAAAAGACTTTAGGAAATCTGAGCAGCTTTTTACAGCCTTTACTGAGAAAAAGAAGTTGTCTGCCTGTATCCACACAGCATAATTTATAAGTGGATAGCACACTATTTATTTCTGTCATGCATATCATTGAAAAATCCTGCAGGACCAAATCAGGTCTCCCTCTATCAGGTTCACGTCTACAACCATGACTTTCCTAAACGTGGTTAGGTTACATCATTCCCTGGAAGCAGCTTGTGGTTCTCTGGCAACTCTTTTTCCAAACATTACAGACTAGATCTGATGTGTAGGTGCTAGGACAGAGTTTGCATCAGCCTTTCTGAAGGGCATGCTTCCATGGTACAATGGCTCTTCTAGCCTCCCTAATTGCAAATAACTACCAGCTCATGTAGTGCTCTTGGATATAATGACTGCAGCAGTGGTCACACTCAATTGTGGTGAGTTCATGACATAGCTGTACTGTGTTAATGTGGTACACTGCTGCAGGCCAGATGTTCTTCGTGTTTCACTGTTGCAGTCATTACATTTGGGTTATTTGCCTGCAGGTAGCCCTCAGCCGGCCTGAATATTAAAGACTTGGATCCTTGCGTCGGATGCTGTCTCTTCTTCCATGATGTCAGGTCATCAGGTGTATAAAACATGCAGCCGACGCCATTACATCAGTCTTTCTTGCCGCGCGGTGCCTGAAGCAGAAGCAGTTCGCAAGTGCCAGTCGGCCGACTCCTGAAATTTTTGTTTTCGAGTATCAGAACCGAAGTCTTCTAAAAAGCTTAGTACCCCATTGGGGATCCTTTTTCTTGCTCTAAACTGATGTCAGTAAAAGTTAACAATTGTATTACCTGTGGAAAGTAAATACCTCATAAAGATTTTCATTCGTACTGCATTCCTTGCTTAGGCCCAGACCACGATGTACCTCACTGTCGGTTTTGTGCCTTATTCAACCCCTGAACTATTTGTCTTCGGTTTATTGCAGCAAATGATTTTAGTACTCGGTGTAACTATCCAGAAATGGCTTCGGTAAGCCACCCAACTACCGACATTCCGAAAAAATGTAAAGATAAAGACAGAGACAGACCGTATAGGTCCAAAGCTGCCGACGATGCTTCCGTTAAGCTAGTTGTCAGTTGGCCAGTACTCAGTGAGGCGCTTTTGCAGCCCCTGATGTCCGCTACTTCAGATTATCAGGCCTCTACTGAGACCCATTTGGAGTCCGGTATGCCGCGAGATGCTTCTTCAACCATGGAATCTGCGGATGTCTCTACCTTGGATGGGTCCGGAGCTGCTGTACAGGCACCGGCTTCTGAGGGTGTATTCAGGCCTACTGACTTGCATTTCAAACCGACACCATCGTCTTCTTCAAGGCCTAAAACTCGACCCACGCCTAAAAAAACAATGTCCAAACTGCATGGTCAGGCCTATATGCCTAAAAAACAAATTATAAGAATGGCTGAAGACCTCATTACTTTAATTAGGGGAAGCCAGCCTTCACCCTCTAAGAGACCTAGATCTGATTTTCCTTCCAATTCTTCTAATCAGACTTCTGAAATTTCTGTTTCTTCTAATTACCAGGATTTGCCCTTATCTACCTATGATGATTCTGATGCAGAGGACTCCATTCCCTCTGCTTCCCCTCCAGAAGATTTTTCCTTTGGTGAAACCTTGCACACTCTTAGGGAGCATCTCCGCTGGGAAAGCCAGGATTACTCTGACTCCAAAAAGAGGCTTAGGGAATTCTTACTCTTCCACCAACACAGGCCTTTAGCTATCCCTCCTTCCTGGATATTGTAGATGATGCCTTCTTGGAATCTAGCCTGGCCCCAGACACTTTACCTCCAGCTCCCAGGAAACCTGACAGGTATTACAGAGTACCTGACTCTCACAAGTTCCTCTTTAAGAATCCCACTGCGGACCCAGAGACCATTTCGCAAGGACCTATAGGCATTAAGGCTACTACTGCCAAAAACCCTAGCCCCTCTGATAGAGATTCCAGGGCCTTGGACAGATGGAGTAAGAAGGTATACACTTCTGCTACTTTGGCCATTAGGGCCTTAAACTGCCCGTTTCATATGTTAAAGTATCAGCAACATATTATGGGACTACTTAAACAGAAAATGATGTTGATTCCTGACTGTGCTGAAAATAAAGAATTACAGGATTTAATGCATTCTGCTGAACAAGTTGGTAAACATACTTTGCAATGTGGTTTTGACTCTTTAGAAGCATCTTGCAGGGCTGCTGTCACTGGGTCTGTTCTTAGAAGGCATGCTTGGCTTAATGAGCAAAATTTGCCAGATCATGTTGAAGCTAAATTACTGGATGCTCCCTTAAACCAAGACCACCTGTTTGGCAACAAAGCAGAAGAAGTCTTTAAAAAAAATGGAGGAAAAAGCTAAATCTATGCAAACTGTTAAAGATTTCCTGCAAGTACAGCCTCACAGATTTAGTAGGCATTGGCCTTCTAAGAATTGGTCCTTTCCTGTCTCTTCCAGGCCTTCTCAGTCCAAACCCAGGAACAGCAGGCCACCTAGGCTACAGTCTCAAGGTACTCACAGATCTAAGCAGTGGGGGGCTCCCACGTCCAAAGCTGGAAGTAGTAAGACACCCCTTGTGGAAAAATGTCACAATGACTTAAACCTAAACCTTCCAAGCCCGGCTCAACTGCCTGCTCCCTTAGGGGGAAAGATCGCCCGGCATGCAAAAAAAGCGGAACTCATTACCCAGGACAGATGGGTTTTAAATATAGTTTCCCAAGGATACAGATTCCACTTCCACACCTTACCAACCCCAAACGGTTGGCCAGACCTACCCCCAAATCAGTGGGCAGAGGCTCAACAGCAGGTTCTCTCTCTTCTAAGTATCAGGGCTATTCAGCCTGTCCCAGCAGAAGAAAGGGGACAAGGTTTTTACTCAAGACTTTTCCTGGTACCCAGAAAAGATAGCTCCTTGCGTCCTGTCCTGGACCTCTCTATTCTAAACACCTTTTTGGTAATCCCAATATTCAAAATGCTAACACTTCAACCGCTGCTTCCTATGCTAGGCGAAGATGCCTGGTTGGCAACCTTAGACTTAAAGGAAGCTTACCTGCACATTCCAATAAGGGAATCTTGCAGGAAATACCTACGCTTCAGAGCAGACTCCATGCACTATCAGTTCTCTGCACTTCCCTTTGGCTTATCTACTGCACCCAGGGTATTCACAAAGTGCCTAGCTCCAGTCATTGCATTTTTCAGGCAAAGAAATATTCAAATATACCCATACCTGGACGATTGTCTAATTCAGGCAGAAAGCCAGGACATGCTACTAAAACATCTGGCATTTGTAAAGAAACTTCTAACCTCACTGGGGTACACCATAAACAAAAAGAAATGTACCCTGCCAACAAATTGTATTCCTAGGAGCAAGTTTGAACACAACTTCCCAGATGGCTCACCTCACACCAGAAAAACAAGTTTATTTGACAGCCTTCTTCAAACTACTGGCCACAAAGACCCAGCAATCTGCAAGGAAAATCATACAAGCCCTGGGGTTCATGACTTCTTGCATTCTACTAATTCTATATGCAAGACTGCATACGAGGAAACTACAATGGCATCTAAAAAGCCTATGATGTCAACATTCTCAGGACCTGGAGTCAATGATTCCTATCATTCCTTGTATAAAGACAGAGTTCCTTTGCTGGGCAGAGGCCTGCTACCACAACAAGGAGCTCCCATTCACTCTACCCCCTGCCGCCCAAACCCTAACAACAGATGCATGAGACTATGCATGGGGGGCTCACTTGGCAGGGCAGTGCATTCAGGGCAAATGGAACCCAAATCAGATGCACTTGCATATCAGTCAAAAAGAAATATTAGCTGTACAGAATTCCCTGACAGCATTCAAGGACCACATTCTTCCAGGACAATTATTGGTAAAGACAGACAAACATCACTGTTATGTGGTACATAAACAAGCAGGGGGGAACCCACTCATATCCTCTCTGCAGACTAGCCATGGCTCAGTGGAACACAACCTTGAGCTACCAAGTGCACCTACAAGCTCAATTCCTGCCAGGCAAGCTAAATTCACTGGCAGACGACCTAAGCAGAAATGTCATGGACCCACACTAGTGGAAACTGGAACCAAAGATATTCAACCTTTTGAGAAACAAATGGGGGAATCCAGAGATAGACCTGTTTGCCTTCCCTCAGAACTACCAGTTGGACAAATTCTGCACAAGGACATCCCACAGTCAAGCTTGGAAAGTGGATGCCCTGTCCTTCACCTGGGAAAGCCTCTCAGTTTATGCCCTTCACCCTCTGCCTCTCCTCTCGAAAGTTCTGCTAAAGATCAAACAGGACAAACCAAGGACAATACTGATTGCACCAGACTGACCATGCCAGCACTGCTACCCACTGTTGCACAGTATGTCACTGCTGGAATCATGGCACCTGCTTCAGACCCCTTCCCTGCTGTCCCAGCAGGAGGGCCAGAGTCTGCACCCTCAGCTTCATACTCTGAACCTTGCAGCCTGGCTAATTCCTTGAGCTATCCTATAGCATCCCTCAGTAAACAGGTGCTAGATGTCATTCTGGAGGCAAGGAGGCCTAGTACTAGAAAATCCTATGCTGAAAAGTGTAAAAGATACTGTTCTTGGATCCAGACTCAGGGGATGGGCACAACAGTGCCCAGCTTACCACATATTCTTCAGTACTTAACAGAGATGCTCCGCAAGGGCCTTTCCTTCTCGTCAAAATTCATGCCTCTGCAATTTCAACACATTACAATACTGAACCACACCTCTTCTCTTGCCCCCTGCTAAAGCAGTTCCTCAGAGGGGCCAAAAATTTAAGACCACCCAGGAGAGCCCCAACTCCAGCCTGGGACCTTAACTTTGTATTGGAAAAGCTCACTATACCTCCTTTTGAGCCAGCTGCAACTGCAGAGTTGAAATTCCTTTCTTGGAAAACAGCCTTCTTTTTAGCCATCACTTCAGCAAGAAGAGTGTCTGAATTACAGGCCCTCATGGCAGTGTAGCCCTTAATCATCTTCCATGCAGACAGGGTGTCCCTCAGGACCAGTCCTTCCTTTATGCCCAAGGTGGTGTCTAGTGTGGCCCTAAATCAGTCCATTCATTTGCCTACCTTTTTCCCTAATCCACAAAACAAAGGAGAACGAATACTGCACTCTTTGGATGTGCACAAACAACTTAGATTTTATTTGGACAGGACTAAGCCTCTCAGAAAATCTGAACAGCTGCTAGTTGGCTTTGCTACAAAGGCAGAGGGGAAGGCCATTTCAAAGAAAACCATTTCAAAGTTTATTAGCCCCATTGCATTCACTTCTGCTATAAGCACCATGGAAAACTTAACCCACAGGGGATAAGATCACATTCCACCAGGGCTGCATCTACCTCTACAGCCTTTCTCAGAGGTGTCCCTATCAGGGACATCCTAGAAGCTGCTACCTGGAGCTCTGTACATACCTTCACCAAATATTACCACGTGCCTATTTTTTCTAAATCCAGAGCTGGTTTTGCCACTGCAGTCCTGCAGGGCTTAATAGCTGGTCCTAATGCTCTCTAATTTCCTCAGCTTTGGGAATCAACCCAAATGTAATGACTGCAACAGTGAAACACGAAGAATATAGTACAGTTGTGTACACTTACCATAAATGTAGATGTTCACATGTAGTCACTGTTGCAGTCATGGTTACCCTCCCTCCAGCACCCTGACTTCTCTTGGCTATACTTTTCTTCTGGTTTAGCGTATCTCAGCTTTCTGGTGTATTTGCTTTTTGTTGGAGGTGTAACCTAACATATAATTGCTTTCCATTATGGGGGTACCAGACATCTGGGGCAATAAAAACTGATGTAATGGTGTCGGCTGCATGTTTTATACCCCTGACGACCTGACGTCATGGAAGAAGAGACAGCATCCGACGCATGGATCCAAGACTTTGATATTCAGGCCTGCTGAGGTCTACCTACAGGCAGATAACCCAAATGTAATGACTGCAACAGTGAATACACTTGAACATCTACATTTATGGTAAGTGTACACAACTGCACTTTCCTCTTCCCCATCCCCTATGAAACTGGAAAATATAAGAGCTGGGATAGGTATATACCCCTTTCTTCCCTTACCTTTCCTTGCAGTTAAACAATGTTTTCTATTGCTCCCTTTATCTGTTTTTATTCAGGTATGCTAGGAATGTAAAGTTGCACCTGGACAATCCTAGTAGACTGGGCCTTCCTTGGTACCACAATGTTCTGTGCTTGTACTTTTCCAGCCTGTACAGTTAGAGAGCAAGAGCAAGGAAGAGTTGAAGATGGACGACTATATGTTTGTCTTTATGCTAGGTTATGGGGTTGTCTGTCGTAAAGGTGATGCTAGCAAACATATGGGGAGGGTGCTCACATCTGAAAGTCTGTCTGGATATTATGGCACAGTGACTACACAGAAGTAGTCTCCAGTGAATCTGTCTGCAGTGCACTCCTGTGAGCTAACATTAGCTTGGGCATTCATTATTAATTTACTTAAAGAGTAATCTTGATGTATGTAATATGGAATGAGTATGTGTATGCATATATATATATATATATATATATATATATAATATGAGGTGTGGATGACATCAGCATAGGTTTATGACAGCCTAGTTTATTGAAGGCCAGTAGGCCTTAAACTTTGGCAGTCAGACTTGTGACTCTGTGAAGTGCAGGGTGAATTCTATATTGTTTTTCTTTTTGTTGATGACTTTCATTTGGTAAGTATGGAGCCAAAACACTATTTTAATAGAGGAGTTGCTTTAATATTAATAAGCATTCTGCCAGTCCCAAACTCCTGATGTCCTTCTATTCCTGTGTTGCAGTATTCTGCATATGGGTTTATCCTAATAGTCTCACGTACATACAGCCAGTATCCAAAAGCTTTCAGTGTCCCTCCTAGGTGCACGAGACATCAGCTGTAGGCGAGAGTATGTGGGCCATAATAGTGACGTTGGCACGCACCAGTCCTCAGAACTTTCCATCCGCCTTTCGTACCCCAGGTGTTCCTGCTTTCACTGATGGCCAATTCAAGATTCAAGCTAAGTACCCTGTTGGGGACCTTTTCAGTTCTTCCTTTTGTATTACTGCCTTTTCATGTCATCCAGAAAGGGTAAATGTCAATATGGCCGTCAGATCCCTCATAAAGACACCCACGATAAGTGTTTGTTCTGTCTCAGATGGTTGCACGATTATAAGGGCTGCCCTATTTGCCAGGTGTTAGTTCCAAAAACATTGCACAGTCGTCTGCATGCGCTCAATTTGAACTTGGAGAACCAACATCTAAAACAACTTGCTTTTAATATGGAGGGCTCATCGACTGTCCTCCCTGAACCTCCTAAAAGATGGCCAGATCTTTACGGCTTGTAATGCTTGCTGAGCCTCTTCCGGGCAATCCACAGCCTGTGGCTGATATCGGCCTGGCCTTAGGATCTGGACCCGGATCCACCACACCTGATGTCATGGGTACATCTGAGGAAGCTGTACTACTGGTGAGCAAGAGCACGTCTGCAGAGGCTATTCCAGTGACCGTTTCGGACACCGGAGGGAATCAGTGTGTTCAGGGGAACCTTCCAGTTCCCTGTCTCAGACTTTTAAACCCCCTCCAGATGCCCATTGGGACTCTCAAGAGGAGAGAAAAAAGGAAGCATATTTCCCAGCCAACAGAAAGTATTCCAGACTGGCAGGCTTTTAGCCAAAGCCTTTTCTCAGCTTTCATGGCCCTGAGGCCTACATCAGCTGCTTCTGCTCCTGCACCTTCTCCTTCTCTCCCTAGTCCTAGGCCTCAACCTGCAGAGACAATTACCAGGGAAGAGGACATCTGTTCAGATTCCTCAGATGATTCCCTCTCTTAATAACTCACAACTCTCTTGTCCCTTGGGCTATGGATCCCCAGAGGAAGAATCTATCGACCCAGATTCCCCTGCTGAAGACTTGATCTTCTCTGAAACTATTTTTAAAATGAAGGAACATTCAAATGGGAGTCCATAGACATGTCCAAAATAAAAGAGGTAGTATGACCTCATTCAAATGGAAACACCAAGCCCTTCGGCCATTCCTCCTATACTGCCTACCTTTTTAGATGCTTTTTCCACTGCATCTCTCAGTCCGGACTCACACTATCCTGCTCCTCATAGAGTAGACAGATTGTACAAAGTCTCAGATTCAGCTAAGCACTTGATTAAGTGCCCTCCTGCAGATCCAGCTAACATTTCTGTCTCCACAGACAAAGCTTCCAAACTCTTGCCTACTACCACCATCCTTCCTGCTGACAAAGACGCAAAGTTATGGAAAGGCTAGGCAAAAAGATTTACGCCTCCTTCACTTTGGCATTTAGAGCTACTAATTACCAGACTCATATGGCAAAGTACGCCCTGTCTCTTCTAGACTCTGCCAACAAACTGTTGGCAGACATTCCAGACTCCTCAGCCAAATCAGTTTTGTCTTCTCTACTGGCCCTTATGTCCCAAGTCACCAGATATTCAATTAAATGTAGCTATGATGCTGCAGAATCCTCAGCAAGGTCAACAGGTTCATCTTCTGCACTTCACAGATACTCTTGGCTGCACTTGTAACCTCTGCCAGATGACTTCAGGGCTAAGCTCAATGATGCACCACTTGACAATGCTGCCTTATTTGGCTCAAAAGTAGCAAATCTTTTCAAATCCCTGGAACAAAAAGGAAAAGAGATGCAGGATCTTAAACACATGCTAGTTTCACTTGTACCTAAATTCTACAGGAAATATCCTGCAAAAACTCAGTTCATCAGGAAACGCTCCAGTCCTTCTCCTCAATCCAGACACAGGCAAGCAAGAAAGAAAAATCCTTCAGCTAGAGCACCTTCCTCCTCTAGTCAAAGGATGCCCTTTCAGGACAGGGCAGGTGGCATCTAACTACCTGCCATTTCTGCCTCCCCCACCAGCTCCCTCCATCCCACTGTCTGCTGGCCTTTCCCACTGCCTTCCTCCATGGAGTCAGATCACTTCAGAGAAGTGGGTCCTCTCCTTCCTCCAAAAAGGTTACTTCCTGTCTTGGATAACCTAAGTCTAAGCAAGCCACAACCTCCTGCTCAACAACTGCTCCTCCTGCTACCAGTACTACAGTCCCTTTTAAACCAGGGCACTATAGAAAGAATCCCTCCCTCCCAGTTTGGAAAAGGGTTCTACTCAAGGATTTTCTTAGTTCCCAGAAAAGAAGGGCCATGGAGACCCATCTTAGACCTTTCAAGGCTCAATACTTTCTTAAAGGTGCCAACTTTCAAAATGCTGACCCTGACAACTCTATTCCATCTTATTATGGGCAAAGGCTTCCTAGCTACACTAGACATCAAGGATGCCTACTTGCACATTCCCATAAGACCCACACACAGAAAATACTTAAGATTCTTAGTGGGCTCCCCACATTTGCAGTTCTCTGCCTTGCCTTTTGGACTTTCAACCACACCTAGAGTCTTCACCAAATGCCTGGCTCCAGTAATAGCCTTTTGCAGGACAAAAGAGATACAAATATTCCCATACCCGGATGACATGCTTTTACAGGCTGCCAGACAAAAAAAACACTCCTAACCCATATCCAGTTCGTGGTGTCTCTCCTACAGGCTCCTGGGTTCCAAATAAACTTCCCAAAGTCCAACCTCACACCAACCCAAGACATTGTGTTCTTAGGGTGCAGAATCCGCACAGACTTGATGGAGGCATACCTGCCCCCAGCAAAGGTGAGTTCTCTTACAGAACACCTGCAAGGGATTCTACTCTCCCCTCATCTGACAGCAAGGCAGTACCTCAAGCTGCTCGGTTATATGGCAGCTACCATTCCCATGCTAGCCCTAGCTCGATTACACATGAGAAAACTACAGTGGTACCTACGCTGTGTCTGGAAATAGCACAACCACCCACTGGAGCACATTGTGCCTTTGCTTCCATGCCTAAAACAGGAGATCTTATGGTGGCCGGCCAAGGTGAAGCTCAACCTAAGACTACCCCTCCAACCACCTCAACCTTCTTTGATCATGCATATGGATGCCTCAGACCTGGGCTGGGGGGCCACTCTCGCCCATCAAAAAGTTCAAGGCCTGTGGACATACAGGCAGAAAACAGAACACACTAATGCCAGAGAAATGAGGCCGATCCTCCTAGCTCTTCAGGCATTCACTCCTTTCCTCCAGAAGAAATCCCTCCTGATATAATAAGACAACACTACAGTCCTGTGGTATATCAACAAATAGGGAGGGACCAAGTACTGCCTTATCTGCAGACGGGTCTGTATCACATCGTCGAACTTGTATAAGTTCGAACGATGTAATATCGAACCCAAAAGTCCGAAACCGCACAATAATGAACACACAGAACAGAATTTTTTCCCCCAGGCTCCGATGGGGGCCTTCAGTTCTGAGGGCTGGTGTGTGCCAACGTTACTTTTATGGCCCACATACTCTCACCTAGAGCTGACGTCTCGCACACAACAACAAAAAATAAATAAATCTTAAACTAAAACTAAAGTGGGGGCTTTGCCCCCCATGCCCCCCCAGTGTGGGGGGCTGTGCCCCCCCACTACTACTTAAATATACGAACTCCAAGATCGCACCACAGTGGAGAAAATAGCAAAGCCCCTAAAACGGCCCACCAATTTTTTTCCCTGGTAAAAAAAATTGATGTGCCGTGGCTTCTCTATTTTTGCATTTTGGACTTTTGGGTTTGATATTACATCGTTCAAACTTATACAAGTTCAACGATGTGATATAGACCCTCTGCAGACTTGCTACAGTAGTATAACTTCCCAGGGATTTACCCTGAAAGCAGCATACATTCCCTCTATCCACAACTCCCATGCAGATTTTTTGAGCAGAACCAGTACAAACAACCACGAATGGATGCTCCACAGGGATATCTTCCTGGACCTGGTCCACAGATGGGGTACATCACAGATAGACCTGTTTGCCTCTGTCAACAACAGGCAACTTCCTGGATGCTGTACCAAGACACTAGACCCACAGGCACTGGCAACAGATGCCTTCACTATTTCATGGGAGGGGAAATACCTTTATGCATTTCCCCCCTTCCCCCTCATTGAGAGGTCCTGCTACAGATTCAGCAGGACAATCCAAACATCTTGTTGGTGACTCCCTACTAGCCCTGACAGCATTGGTTCCCTTTACTCCTTCAATTGCCCAAGGGCAATCACCACAAGTTACCTCACAGAGTGGACCTTCTCACACAGCACAAGGCATCTTTAATCCATCCACACCTGACCCTGTGGCAGATAGGCTTCTGATCCCATACAGACACTTTTACAGTGATGATGTACTCAGTGTCCTGCAGGAGGCCAGGAAACCTAACACTAGAAAATCCTACCTGTCTAAATGGAAAAGGTTCCTTTCTTGGTATCAAAATAAGCAGTTGGATCTGCTTACTAGCGAAATTCCACTAGTGCTGTCTTATTTGTGTGAGTTACTTCAGACCGGCCTGGCCTATTCATCTATTAAGGCACACCTTTCTGTTGTCTCTGCATGCCTACCCATGGATCCCCCATTGGCATCCAGGCTCCCTTCGAAGCTCTTCCTCAAAGGGTACTACATCTCAGACCCCCCCCCGAAACCTACCCCTTCTCCTTGTGATCTCAGCTATGTGCTGGAGAAGCTTACACTGCCACCCTTTGAGCCTGATGATCAAGCTTCTCTAAAGCTCTGCACCTGGTAGACAGTCCTTTTAGTGGCTATCACTTCTGCCAGGAGGGTATCAGAGCTCCAGGCACTAATGGCTACCCTTCCTTTTCTTGTCTTTCGTAAAGACAGGGTTATCCTAAGGGCAAATCCAATCTTCATGCGGTAGTCAATGACCTGTCTCTCAATCAGGCCATCCACTTACCTGTTTTTTATCCAAACCCACAAGGAAGAAGTGAAAGAATACTTCATTCCATGCATGTTTATAGACAAATTAGATTCTGCCTCCACAACACTAAGTATATAAGAAAGACTGACCAACTTTTCATATCTTTCTACCCTAGAGCACTAGGGAAAGCTGTGTCCAAGCAGACTATTTCAACTTGGATTTCCAAGGCCATTACCTTATGTTACCAGCTCCATGGTAAATCACTTCAGGGTACAGTAAAAGCCCAGTCCACAAGAGCCATGGCATCCTCAGGGGCTTTCTTCAAGGACCTGGACACCTCCTCTATCCCGGAGACAGCCACCTGGTCTTCATTTCACACTTTCACCAAACACTACAAACTAGACCACATCTCTAGGTCCAGGGCAGGGTTTGCTAGGGCTATCCTACATGGGTTCTTGGAATCTACTTCCGTAGCAACCACCCCTTCTCAGTGAGCTTTGGCACTCACCCATATGCAGAATACTACTATATAGGAATAGAAGGACTTAGAAAAGTTGTGTAAAAGCTTACCATAACAATAGATGTCCTTCTGTTCAATGTTTCAGTATTTCTACCCTCTCTCTTTCCCCGCTTATCAGTTATGTTTTTCTCTCTGGATGGCAATGAGTTGGCATTGACCTATTAGGACTGGCTCCGATGGGGGCCGTCAGTTCTGGGGGCTGGTGTGTGCCGACTCTCGCCTAGAGCTGACGTCTCGCACACCTAGGAGGGACTGAAAGCTTTTGGATACTAACTGTACGTAACGCGAGACTAGAAGGATAAATCCATATGCAGAATACTGCAACATGGAAGAGAAAGACATCTATGGTTATGGTAAGTTTTAACACAACTTTTCTTTCTTCCTCCTGAAATGCCTAGATGGTGCAAGGAATATGGTTGTCTACTGAAATGTTGGTACTGGAAATGTTGAGTGCCTTCACACTACAAAAAAAAAACTGAAAGCCCAGGAGAAGGGCATATCTTGAACATTGCTCTTCATAGAGTCATATGTTACTAGGCTAACGACCACTAGGGCCCTTACCAGCCCAACTAGACACCCTAAATGATTTGGGTCCCGAGTATTATGGGTGTCTGTATGGAGGGGCATGTTAGTAGGGAGGTAAATAAGAGATTTTTAGGGTGAGTTGTTTGGATAATACTTTTATTGACTGCCTCTATTCATAAGGGACATGGGCCCAGACCAGGAGAAAATATACAATTTCCCATCTTGGTTTCATTTGAATAGGGTCAGGAATAAGCTTGGTTTTACATGGATGTGGAGCCTATTACATAGCATGGGGATCTTTTGGACACATTTCTGTCTTTCAAGCATGTTCCTATAAACTTTTTTTTTACAGAGGGATAATCCCCTACACCCGCCAGAGTATGCCAACTCCAACATCGCCATTCCTCAAAAAAAAACAAAAACACAGGGAATATTACTGGTAATGGCCATTTTGGACTCAGTATGTGTAAGTCTGCTTTTTTGGCTGTTCGTTCTCCATGTTTTGGGACTCTGTCTACCAGGTCCTGATATTTCAAATAGTTATCAAGGAATACTGCCAAAGGAACAGCAAAGGATATTTTACAAATGCTTCTGTACAGTGCTTGGGCGCACTGTTTGCAGTTTACTGATGTCCTTCAAGGATGCATCTGCAGTCCTAACAAATGGGTTGTCCTGTCGTCATGCAGCCCTTCGGTTGGCCGGATTCCAAAGTCTGGGTCTGGCCTCGGCTGGTGTCACACTTCACCCGACGTCATCTCTGCTGGTCTTCGGGTATAAAGGCATCAGCCGACGCCATTTTCCTCCGTCTTTCTTGCCGCATGGCGCCCGAAGCAGAAGCTGTTCGCAAGTGCCGGTCGGTCAGATCCAGAGATTACTACTACCGAATACTACTTCAAAGACTTCTAAAAAGCTAAGTACCCCGTTGGGGACTCTTTCTTGCCTCAGCCGATGTCAGAAAAAGTGAATAACTGTTTAACTTGTGGGAAACAAATACCTCATAAAGATTTCCACTCTTACTGCTTACCTTGTTTAGGCCCAGACCACGACATAGCAGCCTGTTTAGCCTGTGCTTCCTTCAACCGACGAACGCTTAGGCGTCGGTCGGAGTTTGCTGAACAGTTTTTCGGCTCAGATTTTGCATACATTATGCCGTCGGATCCTCCGACTTCTCAAATTGTTAAGAAACGCAAAGAAAAAGACCGACACTCACGGTCCGCGGTTTCGGCCGAAACCACGGTTAAGCAAACCGCGAGTGTCTCGGTTTCGGCCGAAACCGAGCAAACGGGTCAATCTTCAGCCGAATCCATGACTACTACCGAGGCTCCTGCTACCTTAGTTGAATCGGCCTCTGAAGTTTTGCCTACTAATGTGGTTCCTCTAGAATTATCGGACACCATCCCTTTGGATGTCTCTACCCCAGCACGTGGTGCTGCTAGGCCTCTTGCAGCCATGTCTATAAAGGCCTTTGCCAGGGCTAAAGCAGCCAAAACTGCTAAGTCTGTGCCTGTTAAGCCCCCCTCTCACAGGCCCAGTTCCAGTTCCCAAATGCTTACTGTGGCAGAGGATCTCATCTCTTTAATAAGGGGATCCCAATCTCACACAGACAGGGCCTCTCAGCCTCCAGAAAAGAGACTTAGAGCAGAGCCCCCTGAGCCAGTGTCCTCAGATGACTCTTCTGATGATTCAGACAATACAGACCATCCAGAGGCTCCTTTTTCTACTTATGAAGATTCCGATGCTGAAGAATCTATTCCTTCTGCCTCTCCACCAGAGGAATTTTCCTTTGGGGAAACCTTACATGCCATGAGAGAGCAATTCCAATGGCAGGGACAAGATTTCTCAGATTCAAGAAAAAGGCTTAGGACCTTTCTACACTTACCGCAACATAGGCCCTTAGCTATACCTCCAGTTCTTCCTGTTGTGGATGATGCATTTAATGATGTTTGCACTGCTCCTGATACTTTACCTCTAGCCCCTGCCAAGCCCGATAGGTTTTACAGGGTACCAGACACTCATCACCACCTATACAAGGCTCCCCTTGCAGATCCTGAGACTATCTCCCAGGGGCCTAAGGCAGTAGCCGACCTCAGCAAAAATCCCTCTCCCTTCTGAAAGGGAATCCAGGTCCTTAGAGAGATGGGGTAAAAAAGTTTACACCTCTGCTACTCTCGCAGCTAGAGCTTTGAACTGTCAGTTTCATATGATCCAATACCAAGAGTTTATGCTTGATCAGTTAACTAAGAAACTGTCCTCTGATGATTCCTTAGATAAGAAATATGTTTTAGAAATGGTGAATAACATTCAGCAGGTTAGTAACCATTCTTTAAAATGTGGCTATGATGCACTGGAGGCTTCATTTAGATCAGCCATGACTGGCACAGTTATAAGAAGGCATGCATGGTTGAAAGAACAGGTCTTGCGGATCATGTTAAAGCAAAGCTATTAGATGCTCCTATGGATAAGGTCAGTCTATTTGGTTCTCCTGCCCAGCAAGTAATGAAGAAAATGGAAGAGAAGGCAAAATCTGTACAAACAGTTAAAGATTTCTTACAGGTTCAGCCCCCAAGGTTTAGCAGGAACTGGCCTTCCAAAAATTGGTCCTTTCCAGACTCCTCTAAATCTCAGAGAGGCAGGAATAGACGTTCCAGAGGCAGAAATCAATCCAGAGGAGGTGCCTACAGAGGACACCAGTGGCAAGGCAATAACCAACGAGGCACAGACACAACCACTGCCACTGCAACAGGACAATCACAGTGACTTGGCTCTGACACCGCCTACCAGGGAACAAATAGCAGCACCCTTAGGTGGAAAGTTAGCCTTATTTTCAAAAAATTGGCACTATATCACAAGATGTACAAAAATGCAGATGCAAGTAGAACCCTTGCCCGGCCAAAAACTCCAGAAATCCAGAACAAGAAAAAGCCAGCAATGGTGGATGGTGAACAGTCCCAAAGTTTATTGGGACCAAAACATCAGAAAATCCATACCGGTTTCGGCTTCACATAGCCTTCTTCAGTGGATACACTGAAGAAGGCTATGTGAAGCCGAAACCGGTATGGATTTTCTGATGTTTTGGTCCCAATAAACTTTGGGACTGTTCACCATCCACCATTGCTGGCTTTTTCTTGTTCACTATATCACAAGAGACAAGTGGATTTTGCAAACTATAGACCAAGGCTACAGGTTTCATTTCCACACCTTACCAGTAAAAAGAGGAATGCCAAACCTACCTCCAAATCAAAAAACAGAAGCTCTAAAACAGATAGCTCAATTAACAAAGATGAGAGCTGTGGAAAGGGTACCACCTACAGAACAGGGCAAAGGATTTTACTCCGGACTCTTCCTAGTACCAAGAAAAGAGAAAAGTTGGAGACCTATTCTCGACCTGTCCGCTTTAAACACATTCATCATTGTTCCAAAATTCAAAATGCTGACCCTACAGCAACTTCTTCCCATGCTGGGCAAGGAGTGTTGGCTGGTAACTCTAGATCTCAAGGAGGCATACCTGCACGTCCCCATACGACCAAATTGCAGAAGATACCTCAGATTTCTTGCAGGATCAGAGCATTATCAATTCTCAGCATTGCCCTTTGGCTTATCTACTGCCCAGAGTATTCACGAAATGCCTGGCATCAGTAATCGCTCATTGCAGGCTACAGGGAATCCAAATTTATCCATACCTGGACGACTGCCTGATACAAGCGGACAACAAAAGCAAGCTGACAAAAGACTTACAAAGAGTCATTTGCTTACTACAAGCCCTGGGATACACAGTCAATTTAAAAAGTCAAGACTGATACCATCCCAAACAAGAACATTCTTGGGTGCAGAATTGGACACAGTAAAACAGATGGCATTCCTAACTGCAGAAAAACAAGAACAACTCCTCTTTACTTCTTGGCATTAACAAAGCAGAACAAACTAACAGCAAGGAAAGTACTGCAGGCCTTGGGCTTCATGGCATCATGCATAATCCTGGTCCCCATGCCAGACTGCATATGAGAAAGCTACAGTGGTACCTAAAGAATTTATGGTCTCAACACAGGCACAGCTTAGAAACCGAAATACCACTAATCCCATGCCTGAAACAAGAGTTCCTATGGTGGGCTCAAGCATGCCAGTCAAACCCAGGTTTGCCCTTCCACAACTTTCAAGCAAGCCAAACCATCACAACGGACGCCTCAGACCTAGGTTGGGGGGCCCACATGCTGGACAAATGCATACAAGGATTATGGACTCCAGATCAGCTGCACCTGCACATAAATCAAAAAGAAATGCTGGCAGTAAAACTAGCAATCCAGAATTTCAGACCATTCCTCAAAGAAGGCCAGTTAATGATAAGGACAGACAACACCACAGTCATGTGGTACATCAACAAACAGGGAGGCACTCATTCATACCCCCTATGCCGAATGGCTCTGGACCTATGGAATATGGCTCTGAGCTACAACATTCAGTTACAGGCAATATTTGTACCGGGAAAAGAAAACATCCTAGCAGACATGTTAAGCAGAACTACCTCGGATGCTCACGAATGGATGCTACACCCGGACATCTTCAAGGCCATCACAAAGAAATGGGGAATGCCACAAATAGACCTATTCGCATCCCCACTCAATCACCAGCTCAAGAAATTCTGCACAAGGACATACCACCCACTTGCATGGAAGGTGGACTCTCTATCCTTCAGTTGGAAAGGCCTGACAGCATATGCATTTCCACCTCTTCCTTTGATGCACAAGGTACTACTGAAAATCAAAGAGGAACGCCCAAGGATAATTCTGATAGCTCCAAATTGGCCAAGACAACATTGGTATCCATTGCTGAGGAGCATGTCTCGGGGAACGTGGACACTACCCTGATTCCTTTGATGTTAACTCAGAGCGACTACAACATCATGCATCCAAACCTGAAAACTCTGCAACTGACTGCCTGGAACATTACATAAGAGCAACTAACCCAGATTTATCCCAAAGGGTTAAAGACATTATCCTTGAGGCCCGCAGACCTTCAACAAGAAGGAACTATGCAGGAAAATGGAAAAGGTTTGTCATTTGGAATACTGAAAGAGGAAAAGATGTGTCAAAGATAGATATTGCCAACATCCTGGAGTATTTGGCAGAGCTTCTCCATACAGGCCTGTCCTATTCCTCCATCAAGATACATGCATCAGCTATTTCTGCAGAATACAGCTTGATCCCCTGTCTTCTCACATCCTCTACTCAGGCAGTTCCTCAGAGGAATCAAGAATGTAAAACCTCCTAGGAAACCACCATTACCAGCATGGGACTTGAACTTTGTGCTAGAAAAATTGACACTCCCTCCATTCGAACCAGCAGCAACAGCAGATCTTCAACACCTATCCTGGAAAACTGCTTTCCTACTGGCAATTACTTCAGCAAGAAGGGTTTCGGAACTACAGGCCTTAATGGCAGTACAACCCTTCCTAATCTTCCATCAAGATAGAGTGTCCATGAGAACTAATCCTACATTTATGCCTAAGGTGGTATCCAGAGTGTCTCTAAACCAGGCAATCCACCTACCTACCTTCTTTCCCAATCCACAGAACAGGGGGGAAAGACTGCTGCATACCTTGGATGTACATAGACAGTTGCACTACTACCTGGACAGAACCAAGGGCAATAGAAAAACTGACCAGCTTCTAGTAGCTTATGCAACAGGAAGGGAAGGAAAAGCAATTTCCAAACGGACAATCTCCAAGTGGATAGGAAATTGCATAAGATTCTGTTACTCTTACCATGGAAAGCAAATTCCACAGAACATAAGACCTCATTCTACAAGGGCTACAGCCACTACCACAGCTTTCTTACGAGGAGTGGCTACCAAGGACATTATTGAGGCTACTTGGACCTCCGTGCATACATTTGCCAAGCATTATAACTTACCTCTATAGTCTAGATCCCGAGCAGGGTTTGCCACTGCTGTTTTGCAAGGGATCCTAACTACACCATAATTCTTCTTCCTCCTCCCCTAGTTTGGCTATGGTATTCTACCCATTTGTTAGGACTGCAGATGCATCCTTGAAGGACATAGTACAGTTTTGTACCTACCATAAATGTAGATGTCCGAACAGGATAGCATCTGCAGTCAGGATTACCCACCCTCCTTCCCCTCTGTGGTACTCCTAGGGTATTTACCCTCCTAATAGCTAGCTGGGGGGGGGGATCTCTTATGGTGTATTTGTTTGTATATATGTACATACATGCTTATTTTCTGTGTTTGCCTACTACTTTTTTTGGAAACATTGGCATTTACCCAAAATTTAGTTTTCCAAGAGGGCAACTGGCATCTGGGGCAAGAAACACTGAGGAAAATGGCGTCGGCTGATGCCTTTATACCCGAAGACCAGCAGAGATGACGTCGGGTGAAGTGCGACACCAGCCGAGGCCAGACCCAGACTTTGGAATCCGGCCGACCGAAGGGCTGCCTGACGACAGGACAACCCATTTGTTAGGACTGCAGATGCTATCCTGTTCGGACATCTACATTTATGGTAGGTACAAAACTGTACTTTTGCTTACTTACATATGTTACTATAGGTGAGAGATTGTATAAAGCATCTTAACAACTGTCTGAAGTTTGGTTTTGTACACATGGCTAATATTTCAGTTGTACTAACTTATTAAGTACCAATCTGCAATTAAAATTCATAGAATCCTGACGTTAAATTGCTGATGTTTTTGGTTCTTGAATGGAGCTGCTCACCAGCAGTTCAACCAGAAAGAGAAATAGCTAGTGATTTACATCGTTAAGATGTGACAAGTCCACCATGAACAAGATGCAAGTATAGGTGAGTGTGTCCTAGGAGATAACAATGTGACAAATAATTTAGTTTTTTTTAATTGTTTAAACTCCTCATTTGGGCAGAGGGTACCACTACCCCCTATGGCAGTACTTCCTGTATCAGGAGAAGAGGTATGTGTGCCAGTTGTACTTGATCATTAAGTCTACCAGAAGTACGTCCTTTATCTGAGCTGTTTTTTCCATAATGTATAAATGTGTACTTTGTTTAACTTTTATTGCTACTTATCAGCCAAATCATGTAACATATTAGCTTATGGTGCACAGTTGGCCCCTACTTTTCTTTTGCTGGAAAAAGATTTTTCTCCTGTTTTACTGCATTGTCAAATGACTGCTGCATGGCGTGCCTGATGGGATAAACCTGCATCACAAGAAGATTAAAGGATTTCTGGAAAAGGGTACTCAAATACTAACTGACTTCATTCATGTGTGCTCTTTGGTATGAAAGTGTAAATTTGCAGGGAGGTGGGATTTAAGAGGTAGCTAAAAACAGTATTGGCAATGCATAGATTATATTGTAACTGTAGGTCTTAATCTAAAATGTGCAAAAGGGCAGTAAAAGAATAAAGTAATAGATAATGGTGGAAATGGTGGTGAGATGAAAAACTGTACACATATGAAGAAAGTTATGGACTTGAAAGTCTGGTAGTATTAATGTAAAGAATGGTGTGCAAAATAGTGGGGTGGGGTGATGTGGAGATAATGAGACAGTTAAGAAATGGCTGAGTACACAGCTGGAAATTTCTTATTTATTTATTTTTTTTTAACACTTTTGACTTAAGGTGATACGTGGGGCACTTTTTCTGCGCTGCATCTGTGCTGTGAAATGTTTCATGTTAATCAGGATAGCAGTTTCAAGTTAAGAACGGTTATTCATGGTTATTTGTGGATTACGTGAAGCTATGTGTTACAAGTACTGTAGTAAGAAGCAAACAAATATACTTGTCACACAATTAAACTCTAAGGCGAAGAGATTAAAACAGAATGTAGATACAAAAAAAATATTGTACGTTAGTTTTGGGCAAAAGAGGACCACCACTATTTTTAATATCTTTTTAATGCATTTGTGTAGCAAAACTCAGACTAAAAAACAACCAGCTGTTCCACCAGAAAGCTTAAATATACAAATAAAATGTAAACTAGTTAACTGAAATTTAAAAATATGTAAATAATAACTTATAATTTATTTAAAACAGAAAGTAAAAGCATCAAGTATGAAGTGTAGTAATTGAGTGTAACATAAAAATCCAGGTCCGAGTTAGGGTAGGTCCATGATAAGTTGCTGTACACTTCTCCTTGATCCTTTCTTGCTTGTGATTTCCCCCCTTCAT
This sequence comes from Protopterus annectens, assembly GCF_019279795.1. NCBI lineage: Eukaryota > Metazoa > Chordata > Ceratodontiformes > Protopteridae > Protopterus > Protopterus annectens. Next base: position 520,060,893 of record NC_056733.1, read on the forward strand.
CTTGGAAGACAGCTTGTAAGCATTTAAATACTTGATCATATGGAAGGAAAATCTTGTTGAGAAAAACTCATCCAGATTAGTCCATTGAGTTCATAGGTAATTACTAGGCAATTAGTCTGCATACCATTACATTCCCATCAAGTAATGTCAGTAATCAGAGGTGAGTATCAAACCCTCTACCTTGTGTCTGTGAGGTAAACACTTTAATCTTTGTGCCAACATCCTCTCAAAAAAGTTATTATATAGAGCTTTACTAAAGTGGTACAGCACAAATGAGCAGGATATACCAAGTTAAAAAGGAAGTTTTGGCTTGTTGAAACATATTAAAAATATAAACTTCCACCTCCATGGGAAAAAAAACGTGCATACATAGATATTGTCATTCAATTCTGAAGACTACACAAAGTGATTGTGGCACAGTGCTACTGTGTTGCTTCACTTTGTCCTAAGTTGTAGAAAAAACTTGCATTGTTTCTGGCTGTATTTCATCTAACAGTTTGGACAATAAATTCCAAAGTTTGCTATTTTTATTCTTCATGTCTTTCATTGTATAGTAACATTTACAGAAAGTAGTTTGATAGTTGTGTATCATTTGTATCGAAAGTCTGGTGTTTTTGCTGTGATATGGGAATACAAACTTTCTGATTTCAAGAGCTAGTCACTGATTGAATGCTAAGCCGCTAGTAGTGTGCTGGATTTTCAGAATTAGCATACTAAGTGTTTGAAAAAATCTTCTTCTTCATTCGGCTTTTCCCAGTTAGGGGTCGCCACAACGGTGTTGAGTTGCCAGCCCGGCACCCAGCCTTCCACAGAAGGCACACACACACACACACACACACACACACACACACACACACACACACTCCCTCACACCTAGGGCCAATTTAGAGTGTCCATTCCACCTACAGCATGTCTTTGGGATGTGGGAGGAAACCGGAGCATCCGGAGGAAACCCACTCGACCACAGAGAGGACATGCAGACTCCACACAGAAGGCACCCCAGCCAAGGATCAAACCAGAGAACCTCTTGCTGTGAGGCGACAACGCTAACCACTGCACCACCATGGCCGTCCTAACTGAAATAATAAATCATCAGACTTTAAAAGTTTCCATCAGTCATCTTCCAAAAGACGTAAAAATAAGCGCTGAAATGGGGCAGCAGAGTATCCCTCCTGTATCCTTTAAACCACTGAATATGTTTGGGTGGATTTAGTTTAATTGTGAAAAGGTGTGGGAGAGTGTTGAATTTAACCATGTAATAGTGTAGTCTATCACAAAAATGCAACTGGACTATATATTAGTTTCTTATGTCTGGTTTTGTTTAATAAGCAACATTGTTTTATCCATCTTCATTTGAATGCTGATTGAAAGAACAAGCAGGTCACATTTTTTAAGCCTGTTTGAGATGGTTGGTTTTGTTGAATCAGCATGTAAATATGCATCTCCTGCTCCTCCCATAATATGTGTAAGCAACATGAGAGTTTGTTGGCTCAGGTGTCTTGGAGAGGCACAAGTTAACGCCAGGTGTCCTTACACAGTTCAAGGTACCAATTTTCAGTTAATGCAAATACTGGAGTAGATTATAGTAATTGTAAGAGGTTATCAGAAGTCATGATTTTTTGCTGCCTTATGCATAGGAAAGTTAGGAGATCACCTAGGATTTTTTTTATGAAGTTGTTTGTACTTCTGCTTCTGCATTACTTGTAAATGCACAAAATGAAAAATAATGCAAAATCTACTTTTCTGTAGACTTGAAGGGTTTAAGTATGAGGAAGCAGATGTATTCCTCGAAGTATGAAACATTTCTGTCCTGGTTGCGTTAATGTGCAAGTACTGGTATGTACTGGAGAGAGTTCAGTTTCTTTGTGTAGCTGTAAGTGGGTCGTTCTCTTTGGCTAATGCAGTCTGTGTTTTTCCTGCACTATGAATGTATTCTTTTTAGATAATGAATGCTGTGTAGTATAATCTAGCATTTTAAATACAGATTTTCATTTTCTTTTATTTTATTTTACATACTTTGGTCTGTGTGTAAAAAAAAAAATTTGGCTGCCGTGTCAAGCAAAGGTAGGCATTAGGGCGAATACTGGAAAATGTCCAATGGGCAGCTAACCACTTTGTTTTGTTTTAGTCGGACTCATAAAGACTTAGTTTGCATTAATTTGATAAAGTTGGTTAATAGTGCCTGTCATAGTATTGTTTTTGACTGTCGTGTATTTCATAAGCATCATGGTGGGTCAGCAGGCATGAAAGCAAATGAAGTGTCCTGTTAGGACAGGTTGTTGCAGTGGACTGAAATGAAACCAGTACCAATTAGGAATTATAACTATGTAGGTTTGATTAAATGTTTGCTGTAACTTTACGAGGTGGAAAGGATGAGACCTTTCAGTGGAATTTTTTTTTTTTTTTTTTTTTTTTAAGAGCAGTAGCTTGGACAAACTGTTATCCAACATCATATTGCTAGTAGAAGCTAGCCAGCAGAAGTGATCCTCTTTCTTTTCCTGTGTACTGGCTGGGCTGCTACAGCTGTGAGTTACCAATATTAAAAATCCACTGCTTAAGAGTTGCAGTTGTTTATAAGAGTTTCAGCTTCAGTAATATTGTTGTCTGTAGTATTTATAGGAAAGTTGGCACAATACCTCGCAATCTCTCAGAGCAAGAAATCTGGAAAAGCCACAATATTGGTGGGACTGGGAAAAAGGCCCAAAATAGGGATGAATTTTAAACATTGCTCCTGTAAACTCAGGCAGTTGCTAGAATAATAGGTTTTGCATTGTTGTGTATTTTCGAGGGATATGAAGTCTGAAATTAAAATATTATTTACTGGCTTCAATCTTCATGGTTGATATCCCACAATTACATTGGAGTGGGTGGGGTTACATGATTCTGTATGCAAATTTATGTTAATATGAGTCTTGATTTTTGGCAAGCTGCACCTACTTTTCATGGGCCTTTGTCCAGATCTTTGATGTTTCTAGGTTGAGAGGTATGGTTGCTGCCTCAGTGAGGGTTGTAGTTGTCACTGTGTATTGCTGTGTATTCCACATTTTTTCCTGCATTATCCAGTCACTGTGATGCTTATGACAGCTGTCTAGTTTGTTTGCAACAATACAATTTGTCGATTCAAGCTTGGCTGCACTAATCTAAACTGTTTTTCATTCTAAGGTTAAAAAGTCACAGCCCATCTTACTGTGATGAGTCCCTTTTTGGTCCAAAGCCAGAAGATCCTGGTTGGGAGCCACCTTGGGTAAGAAAAGAGGATACGATATCTATCCGCCCACTGCTGTGGTCTCCACCAGCATCTAACAAAATTTCTTCCAGACCTTCCTCTACACGTGACAGAGGAGTTCCTATGAAGGCTTTTCACCCAGATACCCTTGACCCTCGATTGACGGACCTCAGTGAAGAATACAAGGGAAAGACCAACTTCTGGAAGAGGCCAGAGAGTGATTCAGGATCAAACTGCACAATAACAGATCAGGATAAAGCTCAGTTTGTAAACAGGATACAATCCTCATATAAGGGGACAGAAAAATTGGATACCACAAGAAGTAAAATAGAGCAGTGCAAGACACTTTATTCTGCCAATGGAAATGTAACTGGTCACTGGAACCACTACAGGCCCCGCTCAGCCAGTGCATCAGACTCCCAGTCTCTTGGGAGGTCCAAGATAGCTGTCTCGTTGCAAACAAAGCGTCCATGGAAATATTAAAGTCATATTCATAGAAGTGCTGTTAAAACTCTTCTTGTACAGATTTGGAATTGTGGCTTATGAATTGCTGAAGATAGGGAAGACCTCAGTGTTGCTTAATAAGTGTATCCCCAAACATTGTCATTTGTGTATGTACATGCACTGTGAAACAGAGATAGATGTACACCAGCTCTGGAATGTGTTAATTATGTAGCTTAACTGTTCTTTATTTAGGAAGATCCTTAGTGCCGCATAACAGCACTGTTTCATTTTCATTCTTTTTTCAGCATTCAGTTTCGATCACATTGATGTGGACTTGAGAAACATGTTTATCAATTTTTTTTAAATGGTTTTCCTCAGTATTCAGTTCATTTTCTTTAAATAATGTGTTTATAAGAATGTCACACTGCAGTCTTTTGAGTGACTGTAGCCATACCTGCTGGAGATATTCATTCACCACATTCTCTTTAGTGGATCAGGCTACGAGACAATGACAGCAACTAAGTATAGCTGTCTTACATAAGAGGAAGAAGAAAGACTATTCTTTTATTTAAGTTTATGTGGCACTTACAGCATTAAAACAGTTGTTTTTGTCTTTCTGTAGCATAAGCCTTTGCTGCAGTACTGGATTCAAAGTTGGCAGTAAACCGCAGTGTGCTCTGCTACTCGCACTTGCTGACATTTTATTTATTTTTTCACTTTTGTATGTGGTGCGTTTGATGTTCTCCATCTCTTGTACCCTGGTACCCTTCCTTTGTCCCCTCAGTGAATTGGAGAGTAGATTGGTGCCATCCTAGAAGTTATGTTTTTTTTTGTTTGTTTGTTTTTTGTTTTTTTATCTCAGGGTTGTTTTACACAGTTTGTGTACGTTATACATCCTAGCAGTGATATTTGAGTATTTTGTTGAGGTACCCTCCATCAAAGACCGTTGTTTATCATTTGAGTATTACAGAAAGAAAATCATATACAGTTATTTTATTTTGTGTGAGCACTTTGATATGATGATGTGTTTTATCTTAACTTTTGCTTTAAAAGGGTTGCATATTTTCTAATTTTCGAATCTGATTCCTTAATTATGTACAAATTGATTTTTCTCTTGTGCACGTCTACAACCTGTAGAGACCCTGCTTATTGTTTATTCTATTGTTTGTATGATTTGCAGTTCTTGTTTTTTCTGGATTCCTTACTTAGATTTAAATATAATGTGAGCTTCAAGAAGCTTTACTTAATCTTCAAACTACAAAACAAATTTTGAAAATTGCAAACCTCCGATGCATTCTGTTAGAGACGTTTGTTACTTTAGTCACTGTGTTATCCAAGTCTGTTCTCTGCTGTCACAACTACTCAGCATTTTTAAAACTAAAATATATCACTTGATTAACTCCTCAGAGCTCTGAAATCTCACACCCCTAGCAACTTAAACTTATCTTTATGTTCAAGAGCATTTTCTGAAAAATCAAGCTAAAAAAGCAGACCTCAAACAAATGTAGGTATCTTCAGAACAGGAAATGCTATTTAAAAAGTACAGATAGCAATTTTGTCAGTCACAAGTCTTTTCTTACAGTAACAATAGTCAGTGCGCTCATAGTCTTTTGTATCAGTGCAGTAATATATTATGGTATACACAAACCCAGAATTAAATTTTTATATAAACTACTTTTCGTATCTGGAAAACATCCTGGCCATATAGTGTCTGGGCACTTTTGTTCAGCTAGATTTTACCTTTAACATAACAGCAAGAAATCCCTTTCTGCTTGGGTACAGAGAAATATACAGTTTATGAAAAGTATGTTTAACTGTGTAATTAATTAATAACACATATAACACTAAATGTCTTCAAATATGTGCAATTTACGATTTTCTGTAATATCATGTAAGGTTTCACCTTATGCCATGAAAGTGTATAACTCACTGTTTTTTTGGAAATATTAAAGCACATATGTGGAGTGTATACTCTCATAATTACTAGAAAAGGCAATATCTCCAGTGTAATGTACTGTGCATGACATCTTAGAGTAACAGCCCTGTGGCACAGAGGGGTAATACCATCACTGCACCCCATATGATCTGTGTTCATCTAGGCACTGACGGACCAGGTGGAGGGAGGTAGGATAGGATTGAGTAGCTGCCACTGGCTTACCCATCCCGGTGGGGATGGAGACTGTCTACACTTGCTGCAATAACAGCATTAGGAGTCTGGTGAACTCTGGGATATAAGCAGTGTACCACGTGGTTGCATGTATTCCTCCCACAAGCAACAGTTGTGTAGCTTGCAAGGTCTCTGCAGAGTAGGAGGGTTTAGGGCACATGATCAGGCAGCAGTATGATGCATCAGGGTCTGCAGTCTCCTTGTCAGCCCAGCACCTGAGTTTGAATTGAGCCTGGACTAGGCTAAGGCCAGTCTGGTAAATCAGGAGGCAAGCTGGTGGCAGCTGATGGTCAGCTACAAGAAGGTGGGGGGGGTCTTGGTTTCATTATGTTATTTGCATCTTCCCCTTTTTTATGCTGCTTATTATTTATTGGACTTAGCGGGTAGCGTTGCTGCCTCACAGCAAGAGGTTCCCCGGTTCGATTCTCGGCTGAGGTGCCTTCTGTGCGGAGTCTGCATGTCCTCCCTCTGGTCACATGGGTTTCCTCCGGGTGCTCCGGTTTCCTCCCACATCCCAAAGACATGTAGTAGGTGGATTGGACACTCTAAATTGGCCCTAGGTGTGAGTGTGTGCATGTGTGTGCCTTCTGTCGAAGGTTGGGCGCCGGGCTTGCAACTCGACACTGTAAAACTCCACTGCCAGTCATGAGCGGACAGATGATCCGCTGTGGCGACCCCTAACTGGGAAAAGCCGAAAGAAGAAGAGAAGAAGAGGACTTAGTTGAAGAAGCCAGCCTCAAACAATATCAGGACACCATAAAGAACTATGAGCCTTTAAATGGAAGCATAAAAAGGTGCTATAGGCTTGGAGGAGTTAATATATAGTCACTGAAAAACTAGTAGAAATTCTTTTAAAAAAAGAAATGTGCAGAGTAGTTAATTGTTTGTATTTACTGTATAAACTGTGGGAGAAACTGCAGTCACCAGAAAATGCATTACACAAAATGTAAAGTAATATCAGGATGTGCTTGAGACAGCTATAGACAGGTGGAAGTGTGGTACAGCTAGTAGTCTGGTCAAGTAAGTTAGATTAAGAATTTTTGCAGAGTACTTCATAGCACTGCACCGTCTTGATATGAGGGAGACTGCATCCTACACCCCTTCTTATCAAATATACCATGTCTTAGATTGGAGTTTCTCATAAGAGGGGAAATAATTGATATTGCTAGAAAACCCACCTGGAAGTTAGTATGTTAATCTAACCTCAATGTTAGTATGTTAAAAATTGTGTACAAACTGATTTTTGTATTGTTTCTACAACCCATAGAGACACTGCTTATTGTTTATTCCATTGCTTTAGCGTTTACAGTTCTTCTTTTTTCAGTAGTCCTTTCATAGATAACATAGGCTTCAAGAAACGGTGTTGTCCGAATTGTTTTGATTGCTAATCATGGTGTGAAGCGGGGGGGGCATAAAAGGTGCTGTAGTTTTTCAGCATTCTTTATGTTTTAATGTTCAGTATTGTATTGCTAGAGAATGTGTCATGAACCTCCTAGCATGAGTGCTTTGAAGTAAAAAGGCCATTGATTTGGGGCATTCAGCTTCCTTGGAAGCAGGAAGAAAACCTCTGCTTTGCTTGTGCATAGCCTGTCTTTTTCACTTCTCGACCTGGGATTGGCCATTGTAAATAGACTATGCCCTGACAGAACAGCAGTATTGGAGGTGGGATTTTAAAGAATATTTGATACCTGCATACTGAAGTATTGCTCAGCTGTTTAATATTTATATAGAGAGCCCTGAAATATTTTCAGTTTTGTAGGGATCATTTTTCTGCAGCAAAAATGTAGCAAAATTTGTAAACTGCCTCAACTGAAGAATACATGTTAAGTTGTCTATCTCACCTTCATTCTTGCTGGTTGGGTTCAGAGCCGATCCTCGACTCCGACTCGGCCATCTTCAATAGCTCGAGAGCTGTTTACTGGCTCGAGGCTACCCTATATCCCATGATGCCTGGCACTAGTTACCCAGATCTCGTTTGCTGCCTCAGACTGCGAGGTTGTCTTACTGGCTCAGGCTCGTATACTTTTTTGTATTTCTATTTTTCACTAGTATTTACCTCTTATTAGTATACTTAATACCTTAAATTGTACTATTAACCCTAGCTCGACTCTTTAAATAGTATTTATCCCCCTATTTTCTTATATTAAAAACTCGTTTTACTTAGAGAGTTTTTTCCCCACCCCTCCCCCTCTCTTCCCTTTTGCGGTAGCCGTTTAAATTAGAGGCTAGCCCTCTTTTTGTCCTTTCTAGTTTAAAAAAAAAAAAAAAACACTTTTTTTTAGTAGTAGTAGACTTATTTAGTGTGTGTTAGCTGCATTGTTTAAATTAGTATACCTGCTAACTTGTTTTTTTCTTGTAGTGTGTGTGTGTGTTTTACCTTGGTGTGTGGGTGTGTAAATATGTCCAAGGATTCAAAAGTGTCCGGATTCAAGAAGTGTGACTCATGCTGTCAGAAGATGTCTCTGACAGATGGTCACACTTCTTGCGTCTATTGTCTGGGCGCGGTGCACCTGCAGGACTCTTGTTCGGTTTGTCATGCTTTTAGCCCAAGAGTCCTGCAGGAGCGCAGAAATAAGGTGATACTCAGGGGTTTGCTCAAGCCCCAGGATTCACCGGCCAGGGTTCAGCCTGTGAAATCCTCCAAGCCACCTAAGTCTTCGGCTCCCAGTTCGGAGCCGTCGCTGCCGGAGCCGAGGTGCCTCCCTCCCAATTGGCTCCAACAGGTACTTCGGAGCCGTCTGGGAGTCGAAAGAGATCTAGGTCTCCCTCTTTGGAGTCAATACGCTCGGCTCCACGGTCACCTCTGCTCCAATCGGAGCGCAGTCATAGGTCCTCTCACTCCTCTCGGTCCTCTAGACTTTCAGGTCAGGACAGTAGGCTGCTGAAATCGCAGGCCCTAGCGAAAATGTTGTCCAGCCTCCCTCATCAGGTGTCGGCTCCATCCATTTCTGCAGAGATTCCTACTCCGACTCCTCTCGTGAGCTCGGGGCCGGAGTTCGTTGGGGTTTGACTCGTGGAACCGTCGGCTCCAATACCTTCCCCTTCGGTTCTGTCGTCGGCTCCGATCCCTTCCATGGCACCATCCTTGGAGGGATCTGGGCGCCGAGACTCCCTTGTCGACTCTGAGGGGGCGAGTGGCATCGGATCCTTGTCCGACCCCGTTCTCCCCCTTGGGGCTTCGGCGCAGGTGAGCTCGGCTCCTACATCGGCCTCGGAGCCGTCCCCCTCGGTGCGGAGAGGAATTCTGGTTTCTTCGGAGCCGGAGTCTTCTCTGCGCCCAGGCAGTGCCACCTTCGAGGTCATGAGGAGTGTACTGGCCCCCGAGTTAGTCCCAGGGTCAACCCCATCGGCTCCTCCCCCTATGGTGCCTGCGTCTACCTCTGCCCCTCCTCCAGACCCCAAGTGTAGGGAGCCAGCGCTCCAGAGCACCCCCATGGGTGTTTCTTCCTCTTCCGAGGCCTCCCCTGATCATTCAGAGGAGCCACCTCGTAAGAGGAAGTGCAAGAGGAAGCACGTTGACTCCCCTGAGTCTGTCACATCAGATACTGACTTAGAGGATTCGGAAGGGTCCCCGAGATCCCCTTCTGAAGATGTCATCTTTTCAGACATTTTGGAAATGCTTAGGCAGAGGGGGAACTGGAATACCATAGCCCCTTCTGAGGATGAGTCGGTATTCCTGGACGCGTTTGGTTCCCGACCTTCCACCTCCTGGGTGTCTCCACCTTTCGACCCACTTATGTCTGTGGTGGCTCGGACGGCATGGTCAGCTCCAGACACAGTGGAACCGACCCCCAGGAGACCTGCAAAATTTATAATTGCACCTCAGGACAAACAGTTTCTGACTAAGGGCATACCTGTCGATGCCATGGTGGTAGCAGCAGCCACAAAGAAGAAGTTGGCAGAAACCTCCTCATCTGTCCATCCCCCTAACAAGGAGTCTAGGACTATGGACAGATATGGGAAGCAAATGTTTGCTTCAGCGACCTTCTCCATGAGGTCTCTGAATTATTTGTGCCATTTCACCCACCTTCAGAGGGATCTCTTTAAAGAGCTTGGAGATACCCTCCAAGATCCATCAGCTGAGGGGGCTCAAGCTAAGGTAGCCTCCCGGCTGGCGACTCTGAATTCAGTTGTTAACTCCTCCATGAGGCTCATTTCTTATGCAGCCGATGGTGCGAGTAGAGCCGCAGGCACAGGCGTCGCCCTTAGGCATGCATGGATGCGGCTATGTAATTTTCCAGAGCCTTCAGTGCGTCTTTCACCAATACCCCCTTTGATGGTTCCACTCTCTTCAGATCACAGGTGAAGGACACCCTAACTAGGTGTGAACAAGAAGGCAAGAGTCTCTCTGCTGTGGGAGTCCATTTTTCCACTCCTTCTAGACCATACCCCAAGGGTCAGAAGAGTGGAAAGATGTGGTTCCGGAAACCCCAGGGAGCCTTGCCTGACACACGTGGTGAGTTCCCCTCCAGGGGCAGAGGAGGGAACAATAACAGACGCCTCATGACAGAGGGGGTCCGCAGAACCAGGGCAGCAGAGAATCTTTCTCTGAGAAGCCCTTTCAGCATCCCTGAAGGGTTGCCCGCCTCTGGAGGCAGTCGGGGGAAGGCTCTCACTGTACCCCAAAGCCTGGCAAGACCTAACTCAAGACAAGTGGATGCAGTCGATCATATCCGGAGGTTAGAAAATCCCCTTTCCTCAACCCCCGTTAAAGTCAAGCAAGTCCCTTCCAGATGTTCCACCCAGTCTAAGGGAACAAGCAGCCATAGAGATTTCAAAGCTGCTACACAAAAGAGTCATCCAGGAAGTCCCGGCAGACCAACTCGGATCCGGAACTTACTCAAGGTTCTTTTTGGTACCAAAAAAGACAGGGTACTGGAGACCCATTCTGGATCTCAGCAGATTAAACAGATCTGTACAGAGAACGAAGTTTCGGATGGTCACGCTACAGTCCATTCTACCCTTCCTGGGTCAGGGCAATTGGATGTGCTCTATAGATCTTCAGGATGCGTACTACCACATCAAGATGCACAGACGCTCCAGAAGATTCCTTCGCTTCCGGCTGGGAGCCAGTCGCTATCAGTTCAGAGCTCTGCCCTTTAGTCTCACCGCAGCCCCCAGGGTGTTCACCAAATGTATGGCAGTGGTTACGGCTTATTTGAGACGTCAAGGATTCCAGGTGTTTCCATATCTAGATGACTGGCTCCTTACTGCTTCCACCAGGCATCACCTCCTGCAAGCCAGGGACTACACTATCAAAACTTTTTCCAGGCTAGGTATCACAATAAATTTCGAAAAATCTGCATTGTTGCCCTGTCAGCATATCACTTATATAGGCACAAATCTAAATACCAGGAACATGTTTGCGAACCTTCCACCAGACAGGGTATCACTAATTCACCAACAAGTACAGATTTTATTAAAATGCAGAACAATTCAAGTCAGGTTCGTCCTCCGAACACTGGGTTCCATGGCATCAGCAGTTCTTCTTGCTCCCCTGGTCCGCTTTTACATGAGAATCTTCCAGTGGCTTCTATTCACACAGTGGTCCTTCCAACAGCTTCCCATGTCTCACGAGATTATGATCACAAAAGCATGCAAGAAGCACCTCGCTTGGTGGATGGTCTCCCCATCAGTGTCCCAGGGCAGACCATTTGTGCTACCCCCTCCAGTCGCCACAGTGACCACGGACGCCTCCCTGATAGGGTGGGTGGGGGGGCATTATCAGGGCAGGACAGTCCAAGTTACCTGGCAGCCTCACGAGTACCATTTGCATATAAATGTCTTGGAGATGAGAGCCGTGCTTTTAGCTTTGCAAGCACTTCAGGACTCTCCCTCCTGGGACCATTGCAATTCAAATGGACAATATGTCAGTGGTGTGGTACATCAACAAGCAGGGCAGAACCAGGTCCTATCCTCTATGTTGAGAAGCACTCAGACTCTGGCAGTGGGCGATCTCTTCCCAGCGATTACTGATCGCAACGCACATCCCTGGGAGTTCCAACCTCATTGCAGACATGCTCAGCAGAGCAATTCTCATGCCTCACAAGTGGTCTCTGAATCGGGTAACTGCGGAACAAATCTTTCGCAAATGGGGTCAGCCTTGCTGCGACCTGTTCGCCACACCTTTCAACAGCAAGTGCAGCAATTTCTTCTCCCTCCTTCCTCTTCCGGCCACTCCCCCAGAGACGCTCTAGTCCTCGATTGGCCTCAGGGACTTCTGTATGCTTTTCCTCCGTTTCCCCTAATGCCCAAACTCATACAGAGAGCAACTGCATTGGGTTGCAACATGATCCTCATTGCCCCTTACTGGCCTCGACAGATATGGTTCCCATCCCTGCATCATTATCTTCTCAAGCAGCCTTGGATGCTGGATCCTATTCCAGATCTACTGATTCACCAATCGGGCAGACTGCATCGATCCTTACAAACACTCCAGCTCACAGCTTGGTTGCTCCACTTCCAACCTTAGCCAGGCTTCCTAATATTTCCTCCTCTGTGCAGAAAACTATTATCTCATCCCACAAATCCACAATGAGGAAAACTTATGCTAGTAAGTGGAAATGTTTTTCTTGCTGGGCAGAGGCTAGGAATATAGATCCCTTTTCAGTCCCTGTCCACGAGATTCTGGAATTTTTAGCGGAACTCTTCCATTCTGGTTCCGCTTCTGCTACAATCAGGGTTCAGCTAGCTGCCATTTCGAATTTTCACATTGGGTTGTCTTCTAATAACATCATGTCTCATAAGCTGTGTAAAGCCTTCCTCAAAGGAACCACTCTGCTTAGGCCCCCAGTAAGGGATCCACACCTCCGTGGGATCTAAACTTGGTGCTAGCTTCCCTGATCTTGCCACCCTTTGAACCTACAGCATCTTGCTCCAATATGTTTTTATCCTGGAAGACTCTTTTTCTGGTAGCCATTACTTCTGCCAGACGTGTTTCGGAACTTCAGGCTCTATGTACTCGTCCCCCATACTTAGTTTTCCATAACGATAGGGTCACTCTAAGGACCAATTCTTCCTTCCTTCCTAAGGTTTGTACACAAAATAATTTGAATCAGTCCACAGACCTTCCTGTGTTCTTTCCTAATCACGCCAATAACGCAGAGTATAAATTGCACCAGTTGGATGTTCACAGACAGCTGCGTTTTTATTTGCATAGGACAAAGGACATCAGAAAATCTGACCAACTCTTCATCTCCTATGCTGAGGGCAGGCAGGGCCTTCCTGTCTCAAAGGTAACATTGTCTAGGTGGTTGTCTCAAGTTATTTCATTCATTTACCAGCTGAGAAACAAAAAATTATCTACCAAACCTAAAGGCCACTCTACTAGGGCTCTGGCTACCTCAGTGGCCTTCCAGTCTAGGTTACCCATGGAATCTGTCTGTGCAGCTGCTATGTGGGCTAACCCACATACCTTCATTTCTCATTACAAATTAGACATTGCTTCCAGGAACAGGGCTGATTTTGGTTCCACTGTTCTGAAGAGTCTGTTCCAATGAGCTACCCAGGATAGTAGGTGCTAGGGACGCTGTCCCCAACCAGCAAGAATGAAGGCGAGATAGACAACTTAACATAAAGATGTTATGTACATACCATAATGTTCCATGTTAGTTGTCTTCTTCTTGCCTTCTTTCTTGCGTCCCACCCTCCATCCCCCTATCCTAGTGGATTGAGAGGAGCTTCCCTTTTCAATTTTTCATTGGCTGAACCTTCTCTGCTTGTATATTTCAGCTTAGATAGCTTCACATTTGGGCCCCCAGGGGGCTTCTAAGATAGATTTCCTTATTACTTATGTCTGGAATAGCTTTTCAAATGAGATCTGAGTAACTAGCGCCAGGCATCATGGGATATAGGGTAGCCTCGAGCCAGTAAACAGCTCTCGAGCTATTGAAGATGGCCGAGTAGGAGCCGAGGATCAGCTCCGAACCCAACCAGCAAGAAAGAAGGTGAGAAGGAGACAACTAACATGGAACGTTATGGTAGATACATAACTTCTTTTTATGTCACACATTATCAGAAGGGTTACCAGTTGTGAGCTCATAATGGAGCGTAGTTAGAGGGCACTGTTGAGTGTATTCTAAGTGAAAGAGTTTTTTTTTGCAAGGATACTACATGCCATTCTTCAATTCTAATTGACTGCCAAAAGAGGAGTTAGAATTGTCCTTATTCTCCCATCAAAATAAATCACTTAAGTACTGCCATCAGGTAAGTTCCCATGTGAATTATTACAGTTTCAAGAATTTATCTTTCCCAAAGATTGAAATTTTAGATCTAAATTTGTGAGAGTTAATTGTTCAGCCTTTTCTGTGTATAAATAGTCTGTTTTTTTTGGCATATTTATTGATGTATGTCAACCAGGAAGCATCATAGAAAATATCTGGTCTCCTTTGCATGGCAGTCCAGAGGCTTTGTGCTGTTTTTGACCTAATTAAGTTCATCTCATTTGGCTAGTTGGGATGGGGGGGGGTTTCCTCAATTCACTCCTTTAAACGATAAGGATAAAATGAACATTTTTTTTAATGTAGCTCTCTTGTAGCAGCAGCTTTCCATCATCCAGTCCCACATCACAAAAGTGGGTATGCTGTTAATGGCCAACCTGAAGATAACTGGAGCAGCAAAGCTTTATGAGCCACACCATACAAAATCATTTGTGCGGCAAGCAAACTCTACAGTGATGTCAGTGTTCCCATCTAACAGAAGAACACAGCAGTTCAGCTTGGTGGACTCCTTGTTTTCACTTAACAGTGGTATCTTTCACTCTGTTGTGCATTAGAACAGCATTTGGCTAAAATTTTGGTGTCATTCAAAGGGGATCCAGTGCCTGTCAGCCTGGGATGACATGCTTGACAAGCCACGTTGCTTCACAAGGGACGGCTTGCACCTGTCACCCTTGGGCTTTCGGATACTGGCAAAGGCTCTTGCCACCCCCATAGTGCCTTTTCTAGGCAAGGCACAAAAGACAAACCCACCTCCTTAGAAAACACAAAGAACAAGAAACTGAGGGTAATGCTGCTAAATGCCAGAAGTCTAAACCTCAAAAATGCATGCACTCGAATCTCTCCTCAGTATGGAGAACATCGATATCTGTGCAGTGACAAAAACCTGGTTCAAGGCTCCAAAGAGCACCCCAGCACTACCAGGTTATACCTCATACCATGCTTTTCGGCCCCAAAACTTGGACCGAACCACAAAAGGAGGGGGAGTATCCATATTTATCAAGGATACCCACACCTCCAGGTTAGTTGCGTTGCACGAAGCATCAGAAACCATCCATGTGCAACTAACAGTGGGCAAAACTGCCTTTCAGTTTATAGCATGCTACAGACCACCGTCTCAAAATCAGGAATCCCACTCGGCTTTCCTGAAAACATTGGAGAACATGAAGATCTCTCCAAACACCATTATACTGGGTGACTTCAACTACCCAAACATTGACTGGGAGCATTACTCAAGCCCCAACACCCTAGCCCAAAGGTTCCTGGAATTTATAAACTCAAATGCTATGGAACAACTAGTCAGAACTCCCACAAGAGGGGAAAACATACTTGACCTGATCATCACCAACATGGGGACCCTATGCTCCACTCCAGAAGTATTCCCCTCATTGGTAAGATCAGACCATAAATTAATTTCACTGGATATCCACCCCCAGCCCAGAAAACCACAGTGAAAAACTTCTCAGAAGTGAACTTCACACTTCTCAAATCCGAGGTGGAATCCTTCAAGGCCCCAGGGCCAGTGGAAACTATGGCCCAAACCACAGAATCCTATATAAACGCATTCTATGGACACCTCCAGGAATGCATGGATCATGCTATCCCAAACAAAACCAAAACCCAAGCGTCCAAAGGCAGGCGTCCAGTCTGGTGGACCCCAGCCATAAATAAGTTGTACAACAGAAGGAGTAAGCTACTAGATGATAGAGCAAAATCCCTAAAAGGGAAGGCATCTCTGATCAGTACTAGCAAAAAAATACGATCCCTCATGAAATCCTCCAAGGCCAGCTTCGAGAGAAAAATTGCACAGGACACTAAAGATAATCACAAGGCTTTCTTTAGCTATGTTAGGAACCTGGGATGCAACTCCCAGATATGCTCAGAGTTGATTATAAATGATAAAAAATACACTGAACCCACAGACATTGCCAACATCCTGGCAGACAGGTTCAGTGCAAACGTCTCCCTCCTTCCCACCCTAAAGAGCAAATATCTATCCCAGTAGAGTGCAGACTCCCTAACATCTCAGATGCTCAGGTGAAGGCCGCCCTCTCCAAGGCAAAAAACACTGCTTCAGTGGGACCAGACTGTGTCCCGGGTTGCGTCCTACATGAACTCCAAGAAGAACTAAACCCTCACGTAAAACTGCTGTACAGTCTCAGCCTCACTACGGGATATGTACCCAAAGAATGGCGTACAGCAACAGTAGTTCCGCTCCACAAAGGTGGCGCCTCAACGGACCCTGGTAACTATTGCCCCATAAGCCTGACTAGCCTTATTTGTAAGGCCATGCAGAGGATCATCATGGAGCTCATAAACTAAGACATTGGGGACCTACAGACACTGGATCCTACTCAGTTCGGCTTTGTCAAGGGCAGATCCTGCCTCTTGCACCTGGTCGACTTCTTCGAAACAGTCACCAAGGCCATAGATGAAGGGAAGGTAGTCCACACAGCCTATCTGGACCTCGCAAAGACATTTGACACAATACCCCACTCGGGCATCATAGATAAGCTATCCAGCTTAAACATAAACCCCTATGTCACAAGATGGGTTGCTAACTGGCTCAAAGACAGAACACACAGAGTCAGAATTGCCGGAGTCATGTCAGACTCAAAGCCAGTTACAAGTGGCGTCCCACAAGGCTCAGTCCTGGGACCTCTCTTGTTAGGCATATACCTTTCCGAGGTACAGGCCAGCACGGGAGGACTATGGCTGACCAAGTTCGCAGATGACTGCAAACTGGGCACCATAATTGACTCTCCAGCTGACACGAACATCCTTCAAAAAGGTCTCACAGAGATGGATAACTGGTGCCAGAGCCATGGTCTAAAGCTAAATGCCAAGAAGTGTATAGTCATACCCTTTGGCAAAAACAAAGTGCCCACCAATTACCACATAGGTGGTAACCCATTAAATACAGAAGAAGTAATTAGGGATCTGGGGACCCAAGTTGATAGCAATCTCTCCTTTGACAACCACATTGCCAAAGTGGTTAGAAAGACCTTCTACATAGCCCACCTTATCACAAAAGGATTCACATCTAGATCAAGGGAGGTAATAGTGCCCCTTTATTCATCCCTCATCAGGCCCATCATAGAATACAATGACCCTTTTGGGATGTACCTTACCCGACACCTGCAGCAGCTAGAAAGACCCCAAAAGTACCTCACAAAGAGGATCAAGGGACTCAAACTGATGCCATATGCTGCAGGTTAAAGAAACTTCAGCTTTACTCAGTCACATACTGCCTACTTTGAGACGATCTATGCCTGACATACAAAGCTATGTCCAACCCAGAATTAATGGACATGCTCCACCTCAGAAAATCTAAGTCCCTTAGAACCACGCGCTCGAGGGACTTGAACCTCAGCACAGAAATAAATAGAACTTGCTGGAGGGACAGATTCATAACCCAAAGGCTCCCTTCACTTTGGAATAGAATCCCGGTCCATGTTAGGCAGAGCACCTCACTGACTCTCTTCAAGAGGAATCTTGATGAGTGGATGGGAGATCGTAGGTTTACCCCAGGGATTACTTCTGTGTCACTACTAGACAAGAGGCACAGCAAACTCAAATCTAAGGGTGGCGAAAGCCAAACACACTCGGGCTAGGCTTATAAATGCCCCAGGGCAGATAGCCTAGTATGAACCTATTTGCCAGATTGTAAAAAAAAAAAAAAAAACTTTTGTCATTTTCCACAGTCATCTCACTGAGCTTGGCTCAGTAGTGGGGCAGACGTAAATGTCACAAGAGTGTGATAATTTGCAGAAATGCAGACTTAATGCCCATGTTATGAAGTTTTCTCTCTTTTTGGAAAATTTTAGCCAAAAGACAATGGAAATATTCTGATGCACATATCTGGGAATCTTTTGAGAGTTATTTTTCTGCAAAATTCTTCAAACTGTCTATCTACAAGGCATGCTTTGAGTGTTATTTGAATTTGAGTTTCTTTGAGACTATACTCCCACCTACTGAGAATATATTGAAGAGATATATCCACCTAGTGTTGATGCATTTTTGGCCAGTGTCATTAAAGGACAACAATGGGATATTCAAGCAGATTGCTTAACCTGGTGTCTCTTTTAGTACCTGTTAGTTGATACAGCCTCAAAAAATCAGAACTGCAGCTTTAAAAAGTAATCCACTGAACTGTTTTTCCTCTTAGGCTTGCTATCTTTCCGTACTGTTTTACTTTCACTTTGAAAACCAAGTTGAAAATCCTCTAGCTGGCTCTTAGATGATGATGTCACATCTGCCAGAGCTCTTGCTGTAGTTACAGGGATGTTTCCTGCCCCCCAAAGTGATGTAAGCACTGCCTGATTTGCATGCTTTGTAGAAGAGCCAGTGGACCTCCCACAATGTGATGTCAGAGCTGCCTTGTTCAGCCCACTCTTAACCTAATAAAAACTAGCTGGTGCTATGTGGAACTACTTTTTATTGTAAGTGTATCCTGTTGAGTGCATTCATTGGAGGGACTTCTGGAAATTTTGGATTGCCTGCATCTTCTCCTGCATTATTGTACTTCATTGCTAAGGTAAGTCTTAAGAGCCCGTGTTTGTATGCATTCCTAGCCATGAAATTTAGGGATCCCGAGTTTCTAACTGCATAGTGATATAGTTTATGCTTTTTGTGAGGGTACCTACCACGTGCTTCAATATTATATGCTGCTGCCAACTTTTTTATAGCTTAGCCTAGTTCTTTTGTGTTTGTTTGCTGCTGGGTTGTATTGATGAATATTTGTTACTGCTGCTGCTTGGTTCTGTTTTGTATCTAATGCTGGTGTCTTCATTCTCAGAATGACGCGTGTTTGTGTGTGTGAATGCTGCCTTCTGGTTTCCCTTGTCCCATGCAAGCAAGGGGCAAGTGTGTGTGTGTGTGTGTGAATGCAAGCAAGGGGGCAAGTGTGTGTCTGTGTGTGAATGCAAGCAAGGGGCAAGTGAGTGTGTGTGTGTGTGTGTGTGTGTGTGTGTGTGTGTGTGTGTGTGTGTGTGTGTGTGTGTGTGTGAATGCAAGCAAGTGTGTGTGTGTGTGTGTGTGTGTGTGTGTGTGTGTGTGTGTGTGTGTGTGTGAATGCAAACAAGGGGCAAGTGTGTGTGTGTGTGAATGCAAGCAAGGGGCAAGTGTGTGTCTGTGTGTGAATGCAGGCAAGGGGCAAGTGTGTGTGTGTGTGTGTGTGTGTGTGTGTGTGTGTGTGTGTGTGTGTGTGTGTGTGTGAATGCAAGCAAGGGGCAAGTGTGTGTGTGTGTGTGTGTGTGTGTGTGTGTGTGTGTGAAGAACTAGATTTCAGCCTTCACAAAAGAAATCAAGTTAGCATTTCTAAGAAGAAAGAGCAATAAAATGCACTTTTCAATTATTTTCTGTAGCATTTGCACTGCTTGTGTTTGAAGTAGTCATTGAAAAAGGATAACATTTTAACCAAAAGTAGGTGATTATAACACAGCAGTGAATGCCTGTAAAATCAGTGCACTGACTGGAGCTTTAGGGAAAAAGTGCCACACATGATGCAATTTTTTGGAGACAAACAATGCATTCTGGGATACTTAGAGGCAGACTAAACAATCAAAATTATTTCAAGATGCCAGACCCCATGTAGTCAGTCAGAAATTGCGTACAAAAATATCTAAAAAGCTCTAAATAGTCCCAGAGTGGTTTTAAAATGTAGGAAACACCAAGCCAGGATGAAATAAACATGTTTTTTGAGTCTGTGGGTGCGGTTCTCCTTTAACTTTTTCAAGTACAGCATTATCACTTTAGCTGTGACTGTAATTTTGTTTTGCAGATTCAAATGATATATCCCCAGCCATAAGCATAAAATGTGTGACATGTAAGCAATAGGCTTTATCTGCTCAATTTGTTCAGTGTGCCAACAGACCCTTCCATACCTCTCGTATCAGCCAGATGTAGAAATTTCAAATTGAACCATTATGTGTGAATATAACTTTACTGAGCAGTCCTAAGGTTTCATGTGTATGTCATTCTCCTTTTTCACTTCACGTGATTTGACCTTTTTGAGAGTGAGACTACGCCATGGTTGAAAATGTGTCTGCCTCACTCCGTCAGTACCAAACTCTATTTTGCCTGATTCAGAATTGTCCTTATCCTCTGTATTCACTTTTCTGGCTTCTTTAGTATAATTTCTATTGAATCTGTTACCTTTTTGTTGTCTTTTGGATTGAATTATTGGTCCTTCTCTTTATGCAGCTTGGAATGGGATGCATTTACACAAACACTGCTATGTCTCACAACCACAACTCTAGCAGGGTCATTGGTAGTTTTGGGTCCTTTCCACTCTACACAGTCAAACATTTTATAGCATACCTTCATTCCAATGTCATACCTTTTGTTTGTGATACAAAGTTTCCACAGTGCTGTCCAGGTGCTGTCTGAAGTTTAACCTCTGCAAATATTCTCCTTGATGCATATAATGCTGATGTATGTTCTCCTGCTGCCATTCTTCATGGTTCTCATTTAAAGCTAGCAGCTAATCAGTCCAAAGTGAAGGAATATTTTGGTTATGGCCAATGCAAGCCAGTATGGATTGCAGCCTTAGACATTCTGAGCTGCACTTTGCTATGACACTGTGGTCTAATGCTGTTTTTCAGTTGCATCCACTGCTAGTTTTTATTTTGAACAGCATTTCCATTAGTGCCTTATTACATCTTTCTAAGAGTTCATTGTTGGAAGGACTATGTGCTGCTGTGGTCTTAGTTTTGTTAATGTTCTTTTTTATATCTATGATTGCATCATTATCGATTTTACAGTTCTCACTGAATAACTTCTGGGGTGGATCATACTTGCTTTACAAGAAATGAATACATTTCTTTACAATTTATGAGTTTATTTGCATGCATAATACCTCTAGCACCAAAGCATAAAACTAGTCAGTGATATGAAGATACCAAGTGTTAGGTTCAAGTTCATGTAAGTCCATAGCAACTGTCTTATTGTACTGTGAAGCCACAGGCACCAGTTCTAGATTTAGATTAGCTATAATTTAGGCAAACTTCACAGCTAAACAAGCTAAACTATTGGTGAAGTATAACTCAGTTAAACCAAAACAAACGGATCCAAACTGTTGACTGTATTTAATAGAAATTAATTAAGCGTTTTCATCCCAAAAATCACAGGACTTCATCAGAATACAAACATATGTTCAAAAGACATATAAACAGCAATTAAACACACAACCAGTCTGATCCTGTAAAATCACACTATTTAAAAACATAATGGGTAATTCATGCATTAAATAAAACTAATAAGTAATGAATTTGGTAATGTACTGTTACAATAAAGGTACAATTCACCATGTTAGTGTTTGATAAAAAAAAAAAATATAAAAAATTAATTTGTCCCCCAATATAAACCTACCTTTGGTATGATTTAAGTTTTAATAAACAAGAAATTAAAATTTAAATCATTTAAGCCAAGTGACGTAGCTGCATTAAGATTTCATTGTCACCATAACTCCCTCTATTCTAATAGTAATTGCCAAGGTCCACCTCTGGGGCTTTTAAGTGACTTGTTTTAATACAAAAATAGAAAACGATGCGAAGAACATGAATCAATATGTTTAAACAGTGCATTGGTGTTTCTTTTTTCCTTTATAGCATGCATAACATTGTATACACTCTCTTTCATTTTTGTCTCATTCTTACCTATATAAAATGCTAGCCATTTCTGACACACAGCTATGTATACAACACCCTTGGTGTTTAATTACTTTGACTATTTATATGTTTTTTGAACATGTGAATATATTCTGAAGAAGTCCTGTGATTTTTGAAAGAAAATGTTTTAATTAAATTCAATTAAATATTTTCAAGGGTTCAGATCCATTTGTTTGGAGTTTTGGTTTAACAAACTTCATAGCTGTCAAAAATTTGTTTCAAAATATAACAATTTTCGGGGTCTTGTTTCCTGAACTGCATAGCAGCTTCTGCAGTTGGCCCAAAGAGATGCGTTGAAATTGAAGCATTTTTGTTAAATGCTCTGTTTCTCCCTGGTCATGTATTCTGAAACCGAGTTTCTCCTCCACACAGGGATCCTCGTTAATGTCTCTGTTTTGAATTTTGACACATTAATGCACAAAGCTGGTTAATTCTAATCACTGCTTGTTTAAATATCACTGTTTTATCATTTCCCATATCCTGGAGTGTTCAGACTCTCTTGAGCGCATCCAATAGCAAATTTATGTCAACTAGAGCTATTACTGTTTTAGTATCTTATCTGTCCAGTTTTTGTTGGTATTTCATTCTGTGTGTAGAAAACTCTTAATTCTGTCTCCATACCTGAAAGTCCCTTACTACTAGGTGCATCAGTTTTCAGTATCTTTTCTACCTCACTCTGATTTGGTTTACTGATACCACTGTCTAACTATTTTTCCTCAGAAAAGATGCATGTACATGCAGCATCAGTCACAGGTGCCTCATAAGATTCTGCTGCAGAAATCTCTGAAGCTAATACTGCTTCTGTGGCAACAGCTATGTTGATTTCTCTTACATCTTCAGATAATTTGCTTTCTTTTTTTTATTTTAACTGATTCACCTTTGTTTGGACATTCTTTAACCTACTAATAGCTGTTCTGACATACAACACATTTGGTTCTCCTGCAACATGGAGATATATACTTATTTTAAGTAGAGATTTGTACTTGTTGGTTGTACTGAGCTTGTTTGTCTGCCCGGCTGTTTCTGCTGTGTGAAATATGCCATATCGTCCCCTGCATTACTGCCCATTGTTATTCTTGATGCTTTTTCTTTGAAAATGTGCTTCAAGGCTGGCTTCATTGATGTAATAAGTTCAGTGCATGTTGTATGTGCTAACTGTCTTTTACATTTAAGTATGCAGTTTCTAATTGCATCTGCAAGTGCCTTATTACTTGGGTATCAGACAGTTGTGTAATATGCCAGTGAGCATTTACTGAGTGGTCAGATGCTCTTGTTACAAGGAAAAGAGCTAGTTTCAACTGCTCATGCTTTATTCTGTAATGCCTCAAACTATGCCAGATGTAAATATGTCTAGCTCATTTAACTGTTGCAGTTGTTTCATGTCATTCTCTACCTGCGTAACTGATCTAATGGTCTGTTAACTGTATGTACATCTATATCTGCAAATACTGTAGTTATGCTTATTCTGCATTGTTTGTTGTGCATTAATATTCTGTAACAACGTGAATGTCTTAACCGTCTATATGCTGCTATGGCTGAAAGGGGTCTGTTAACCAGTCAGTCCACTTTTATGGAAATCAAATTGAAATAAAATACATTAAAAATGGGACTGCACTGTCTCTAATAACCTGTTCGGAATTGGAATATTCCTCATTGATCTGATCATTTTTCCTTTTTTAAGATAACTGCATCCTGTGTAGTTATTAAAACTGGATATATTTATATCTGTGTGTGCAACTAGTGCCGGATCCTGGAATTTGCAGAAAGGGAGACCATCAGAGGAGGAGCTGCTCTGAGAGTAGGCGTGAAAAGAAAGCATAAGATATACAGGCACGTCACTGTGCTGCAGCATTGGTAGTGGAAGTAACTGCTGTCTTGACTAGCATATAGCAAAATTTACAGATATTAGCTTTTACTTCAAGGCACGCCAGGGGAAAAATAGGTTCATTAGTAAAGTACTAAGCAAACTGTCTGAAATTTCACAACGTAGCAAAAACTCGTATTCAAAAGTTCCCACTAGCCTTAAGGAGAGTGACACAAGATAGAGCAGGAGGGAATTTAAGGCTGCCCATCTTATTGGCTAGGTTTACCGTGAAGGTGACAGGGATGTTATTCTAGCTTGAAATGTAGCAGACGTTTGCTTCAGAAATGGAAGATGCATTTGAGATATGAATCTGTCATGCTAATGTGCCTTATTTATCTGTTAGTAAAGGTTTAATTTCCTTAACCAAATGTTTTCTGCTAAGGAACAAGGACTCAGAGAGTTTGATCTTTCCTGTCTTGAAATTCTACACATGGATCCCCACAGTGGAGTCAATAAGAAAATGAGCACAGTGAAAAGGCTTCCATTCAGTCCTGATGATTAAGATTTTTGAGGCAAATATATATTTTTTAGGTTGAGATCTCTCAGGCCTCTAAAGTTGAGTGGTATGTTTAGACAAATGCATGCCAAAAGGGGTATTAAATTTAATAATGGGTTTAATGAGATGTGAGTGAAGTGAAACAAAGACTTTTTTGGATCTCAAGAAGATGTGTTGGGAAATTAGATGAGTCAGATAAAAGGCTTTTGGAAAAACTGTGAAGACACATTGGTCAAAAGATGACAGTTGTCAGCAAGAGTGCTCAGATCCCTTATGACAGCATCTGCTTAGAGGAGTGTATCACCAGTATGGTAAGAGGAAATGTTTGTTCAGTTTAGCTATACTGCTTTTTTTTCACTTTTAATTTGAGATCCATGTCCTTGCACCAGTTGTTAACAGGATGTGACATATATACAACCTATTAAGCTATTGCAGTTTTTTTAGAAATTGATCTATACAGTATTCAGAAGATTAATTTGTGTTTATATGTATCCATAAATCTTTAGATCCTCTATGACTTTATCACTGATTAGTCATACTTTAATTTGCTCTGTTTAGAACTTACATTTAGTTTTTCCATTATTAATTTCATATTATTGTTGGCCCA
Source organism: Protopterus annectens (assembly GCF_019279795.1). Classification (NCBI taxonomy): domain Eukaryota; kingdom Metazoa; phylum Chordata; order Ceratodontiformes; family Protopteridae; genus Protopterus; species Protopterus annectens. The sequence goes on from NC_056733.1 coordinate 520,085,583, forward strand.
TGCGAGTTAAATTAACATGACTGGAGTATATCCCGGCTTATGTTATTTTCCACAAACTTACCTAATTTTAAATCATATGCATATAAGCAAAATGAGACAACCGATTCAATGCACATCTGAGATGTAGATACCAAAGAAGCAGAGACCTAAAGTCTATCCTTCTGGGACCCCACTTTCATAAGCAGAATTATTGCTATTCAACTTGTAGTCTCTATCAAATTCCCACTTAAACATGTATTATTCTGATTTGATTCTGACTTTACTGAAAAGGCTTATTCTTAGTTATTTGCTTAACAGCAGTTTGTGGTTTAGTCTATCTAACGTACATGAAGAATCTGTATTGACATGAGCCTGTGTATTGTTTTCTAAGGCAGTGATGATGGTGTTATAAAACTACTGATTGCAAGTAGCAATTGACTTCTCCTTGTTGTAAGTATGTTGAAGTGTATCATGCTTCCACAGACTTCTAAGTTCATCTTGTAAATTACTCATTGCAAATGATTCCATCACCTTGTCAGTATACAGCAATAAACTAATTGGTCTGTAACTTTTAGGGTTGTCACTTAGGTCTTTACCCTTATGAATGTGTAGTAATGGCTTACATTCAGATAGCAACTGAGATTGATTAATGTTGATACCAGTTTTTAAACATGTTTGTTAAACTATCACAGTTTAAATTGCAACACAAGTTCATATAGAAAACAAGCCTTAATAACAAGTTAGTTATTGGCACATATATTCTCTTTTTAACAACTTTAATTTACTTCATTCCATAAGTTGCTCAATTTCTTTCTTCCCCTAGGCCTTAGTGCTGTTCCAGAAAATTACACTGCATTTATTGTTCTCACACACACTATTTATTTTTTATGAAATTTCCTCCGTCCCTTTTTCTAAAGATCATACCTCCAGTTATCTTACTGATTGCTCCTTTACAATATTCAGTGCTTCCATTACAGTTGGTTTAGATTTTGATTTCCATTTTTTTTGGACATAAACAGCATTAAGCTTAGTCTAGACAGTTTAGATACTCTATCCCAACTCACAAGAATAATTTCCTTAGTACTACAATTTGTTCACAGAAAATTTCTGTCAAAGTATTCTGTAAGGAATATTTAAAATCTGTCATCTCTTTATATTCCCCCCAAATGCTCTCAATTTCCCCTGTAACTTCTCATCATATTTCCAATCTTTACTGTCTACAGGAAAAAAAAAATATCTGATATTTACTTGAGGTATAAAAATACCTGTGTGACGGTTCCATGCAAAAAAAAAATCCTAACATTTCTGAACAGTGTTGCATATGGGCTCATATCAATAGATCAGAAAATCTTTGATCAAGTACTGATCAGTTTAAAAAAAAAAAAAAAACTGAAAACTTTTGACAAACCTCAGAGGCAATTTTTTTAAGGTGGAGCAAGCGCCTCTCACACACCAACTTAAATATATCTACTCTAGTGTTGCATAATTATGGAGAAAAAAAGAAAACTCCACTCTTGGCAAAAGTTGTTTTAACCCAAATTTCTTTGTTTGCTCAGCTGAAAGAGCTGTTGATTGAATGACATATTCCCATTGCATACTTGTGAAGATTATAGATTTCTTCCTATTGTTCCTTTGTAATTTATTTTTTTTCTCTTCCCGGTCTTTTCTAAATGCCTCTGATTAATTTATATGGTTATTTTGCAGTATTTTATATACTGTGGTTGTTGTTGTTGTGTCTTTCGGCTTATCCCGGTTAAGGGTCGCCACAGCGGAACTCCGGTCCGCTAATGTTTGGTAGTGGATTTTTACGTGCCAAGTTACCAACCCTGATGCACAACCTTCAACGAAGGCACGCCCATTCACGCATGCCTCCACACAGAAGATGCTCTAGCTGAGAATCGAACGGGACAACGTCTTGCTGTGAGACAACAACGCTACCGCAGCACCACTACCGCGGGATATTTTATATACTGTGGTAATTATCCTTTTTCTAGCAGGATCTTCTGTTCTAGACTCTGGTACAAAAAAAAAAAACTCTACCAAAGCTGGTCTTTCACTTAACACTTTCCTAGCCTGTTCCCTTTGCACATACTGTTATCCCTGCTAAGGTAGGTAGACTTCAACATGCATTCCAAACTCCTGCACAGCCTTACCCTATCCTATTTTTCCATACCCCTACTTGCAGATATCCCTATTGATAAAATCTCTTCATTCATCCCTACACTGGCTCATTTTTTTAAATATGTTTGTGTTACTTTATGACTCTAATATTATGTATGGGTGTTACTATTCTTCCTAGGGACTTGAATCTAAAATCCTAATCTCTCTATATCTGGAACTCTCCCTTGATGATGTCCTTCAAGGATGCATCTGCAGTCCTTACAAATGGGTTGTCCTGTCGTCAGGCAGCCCTTCGGTCGGCCGGATTCCAAAGTCTGGGTCTGGCCTCGGCTGGTGTCGCACTTCACCCGACGTCATAGCGGCAGTTCTTCGGGTATAAAGGCATCAGCCGACGCCATTTTCCTCAGTCTTTCTTGCCGCGTGGCGCCCGAAGCAGAAGCTGTTCGCAAGTGCCGGTCGGTCAGAACCAGAGATTACTACTACAAGTACCGAAGACTTCTAAAAAGCTAAGTACCCCGTTGGGGACTCTTTCTTGCCTCAGCCGATGTCAGAAAAAGTGAATAACTGTTTAAATTGTGGGAAACAAATACCTCATAAAGATTTCCACTCTTACTGCTTACCTTGCTTAGGCCCAGACCACGACGTAGCAGCTTGTCTAGCCTGTGCTTCTTTCAACCGACGAACACTTAGACCTCGGTCTGAATTTGCTGAAGAGTTTTTCGGCTCCGCGTTTGCTTACATTATGCCGTCGGATACTCCGACTACGCAAATTTCTAAAAAACGCAAGGAAAAGGACCGACACTCGCGGTCCGCGGTTTCGGCCGAAACTGCGGTTAAGCCAACCGCGAGTGTCTCGGTTTCGGCTGAAACCGAGTCCACGGTTCTTCCTTCGGCCGAAAGCTTGCCACTTACCGAGGCCTCATCCAGCTTGGCTGAATCTGCTACTGAAATCCCACCTGCTCCTGCAGGTTCACAGGATTTATCAGATACTATCCCTTTGGATATTTCTACCCCTGCACGTGGAGCTGCTAGGCCTCCTGCATCCATGTCGATTAAGGCCTTTGCCAGGGCTAAAGCAGCAAAACTACCAAAACTGTGCCTGCTAAGACCCCTCTCACAGGCCCAGTTCTAGTTCACAAATGCTTAGTCTAGCAGAGGATCTCATTTCTTTGATCCGGGGATCCCAACCACATCCAGACAGGGCCTCTCACCCACCTCCAGAGAAGAGGACTAGAGTAGAGCCCCTGAGCCAGTTTCTTCAGATGGCTCCTCTGATGAATCAGATAATTCAGACCCTCCAGAGGCCCCTTTTTCTCCTTATGAGGACTCTGATGCAGAAGAGTCCATTCCTTCTGCCTCTCCGCCTGAGGAATTTTCTTTTGGGGAAACCTTGCATGCTATGAGGGAACAATTTCAATGGCAGGGCCAGGATTTTTCAGACTCTAGAAAAGGCTTAGAACCTTTTGCATTTGCCGCAGCATAGGCCTTTAGCCATTCCTCCAGTACTTACTGTTGTGGATGATGCTTTTAATGATGCTTGTACTGCTCCTGATTCTCTTCCTCCGGCCCCTGCTAAGCCCGATAGGTACTACAGGGTTCTGGACACACATTATCATTTGTATAAGGCCCCTTTTGCAGATCCTGAAACTATCTCCCAGGGACCCAAGGCTGTAGCAGCTACCTCTACCAAAAAAACCCTCCCCTCTGAAAGGGAATCTAAGGCCTTAGAGAGATGGGGTAAAAAAGTTTACACTTCTGCTACTCTTTCAGCTAGGGCCTTGAACTGTCAATTCCACATGATTCAGTATCAGGAATTTATGGTAGACCAGTTAACTAAAAAACTGTCCTCGGATGAACCATTAGACAAAAAATCTGTACAGGAAATGGTACATAACATTCAGCAGGTCAGTAATCATTCCTTAAAATGCGGCTATGATGCACTGGAGGCTTCCTTTAGATCAGCCATGACTGGCACAGTGATCAGAAGACATGCATGGTTAAAAGAACAGTCCTTACCAGACCATGTTAAATCAAAGCTCCTAGATGCTCCCATGGATAAGCTCAATTTGTTTGGCTCCCTGCACAGCAGGTGCTGAAGAAGGTGGAAGAGAAAGCAAAATCTGTCCAGACAGTCAAGGATTTCTTGCAGGTCCAGCCTCCAAGGTTTAGCAGGAACTGGCCTTCCAAGAATTGGTCCTTTCCAGACACCTCCAGAGCTCGAGAGGCAGGAATAGACGCTCAAGAGGCAGGGGTCAATCCAGAGGTGCCTACAGGGGACGTCAGTGGCAGGCTAACAACCAGCGAGGTACAGCCACAGATCCAGCCACCACCACCACTTCCACAGGACAATCACAGTGACTTGGCTCTGGCACCGCCTACCAGGGAACAACTAGAGGCACCATTAGGCGGGAAGCTAGCCTTATTTTCAGTAAACTGGCATTACATCACAGGAGACAAATGGATTTTACAGACAATAGACCAAGGTTACAGGTTTCACTTCCATACTCTACCAAGGAAGAGAGGAATGCAAACCTACCTCCAAATCAGAAGACAGAAGCTCTAGAACAAATAACTCACTTACTAAGGATGAGAGCTGTTGAAAGGGTACCATCTATGGAACAAGGGCAAGGATTTTACTCCAGACTTTTCCTGGTACCAAGAAAAGAAAAACAATGGAGGCCTATTCTCGACCTGTCCGCTTTAAACACATACCTCATTGTTCCAAAATTCAAAATGCTGACCCTACAGCAGCTTCTTCCCATGCTGGGCAAGGAGTCTTGGCTGGTAACTCTAGATCTCAAGGAGGCATACCTGCACGTCCCCATATGACCAAATTGCAGAAGATACCTCAGATTTCTTGCAGGATCAGAGCATTATCAATTCTCAGCATTGCCCTTTGGCTTATCTACTGCCCAGAGTATTCACGAAATGCCTGGCATCAGTAATTGCTCATTGCAGGCTTCAGGGAATTCAAATTTACCCTTACCTGGACGACTGCCTGTTACAAGCGGACAATAAAAACAAATTAACAAAAGATTTGCAAAGGGTCATTCATCTACTACAAGCCCTGGGATACACAGTCAATATAAAAAAGTCAAGGCTGATACCATCCCAAAGGATAACCTTCTTGGGTGCAGATCTGGACACATCAAAACAAATGGCTTTCCTGACAGTAGAAAAACAGGAGCAACTCCCTTTCTACTTCATGGCATTAACAAAGCAGAACCAGCTAACAGCAAGAAAAGTCCTGCAAGCTCTCGGTTACATGGCATCCTGCATAATATTGATTCCACATGCCAGACTACATATGAGAAAGTTACAGTGGTACCTAAGGAATTTATGGTCTCAGCACAAGCACAGCCTAGAAACCCAAATTCCAATAATTCCATGCCTGAAGCAAGAATTCCAATGGTGGGCTCAGGCCTGTCAAACAAACAAGGGACTGCCCTTTCACAGCACTCAACCAAGCCAGACCATCACAACAGACGCTTCAGACCTCGGTTGGGGGGCACACATGCTGGACAAGTGCATACAAGGCTTATGGACTCAAGACCAGCTGCACCTACACATAAATCAAAAGGAAATGCTGGCAGTAAAACTGGCAATCCAGGCATCCAGACCATTTCTTCGACAGGGTCAACTGCTGATAAGGACGGACAACACCACAGTTATGTGGTACATCAACAAACAGGGAGGCACACATTCATACCCTCTATGCCGGATGGCAATGGACCTCTGGAATGTGGCACTGAGCTTCAACATTCAGTTACAAGCAATTTTTGTGCCAGGAAAAGAAAATATACTAGCAGACATCCTAAGCAGAACTGCCACGGATGCCCACGAATGGATGCTGCATCCGGACATCTTCAAAACCATTACAAGGAAATGGGGACTACCAGAAATAGACTTATTTGCATCCCCACCCAATCACCAACTGAAAAAATTCTGCACAAGGACGTACCACCCACTTGCTTGGAAAGTGGACTCCCTATCTTACAGTTGGAAAAACCTGACAGCATATGCATTCCCACTTCTTCCTTTGATGCACAAGGTGCTATTGAAGATCAAAGAAGACCATCCAAGGATCATCCTGATAGCTCCAGACTGGCCAAGGCAACATTGGTACCCATTACTGAGGAGTATGTCTCGGGAACAAATATGGCCTCTGCCCCTAGTTCCCTTGCTGTTAACACAGAACAACTTCAAAACCCTGCATCCAAACCTGAAAACACTGCAGCTGGCTGCCTGGAACATTGCATAAGACCAAATAACCCAGATTTATCTCAAAGGGTTAAAGACATTATCTTGGAGGCTCGCAGACCCTCAACAAGAAAAAATTATTCAGCAAAATGGAAAAGATATCTCATTTGGAGTACAGCAAAAGGAGAGAATATGTCACTGGTAAACATAGCTAACATCCTGTAATACTTGGCAGAGCTCTTCCACAACGGCCTGTCCTATTCTTCCATTAAGATTCATGCATCAGCCATTTCAGCAGAATACAACTTGGATCCTCCAGTCTTCTCACATCCTCTGCTCAGGCAGTTTCTGAGAGGAATTAAAAATGTAAAACCACCTAGGAAGCCACCATTGCCAGCATGGGACTTGAACTTTGTGCTAGAAAAATTGACACTACCTCCTTTCGAACCAGCAGCAACAGCAGAATTACAATACTTATCATGGAAAACTGCTTTCCTGCTTGCAATCACTTCAGCAAGAAGGGTATCTGAGCTACAGGCATTAATGGCAGTACAGCCCTTCCTGATCTTCCATCAAGATAGAGTGTCCATGAGAACTAATCCTACTTTTATGCAAAGGTGGTCTCCAGGGTATCTTTAAATCAAGCTTTCCACCTACCTACATTCTTCCCCAACCCACAGAACAGGGGAGAAAGACTGTTTCATACCTTGGATGTACATAGACAATTACGTTACTACCTGGACAGGACCAAGAGCAACAGAAAAACTGACCAGCTACTGGTAGCATATGCAACAGGAATGGAAGGAAAAGCAATTTCAAAACAGACAATCTCTAAGTGGATAGGAAATTGCATTAGATTTTGTTACTCCTACCATGGGAAGAAAACTCCAGAAAACATCAGGCCTCACTCTACAAGGGCTACAGCCACTACCACAGCTTTTTTACGAGGAGTGGCTACCAAAGACATTTTAGAGGCTGCTACTTGGAGCTCCGTGCATGCATTTGCCAAGCATTATAATTTACCTTTATACTCCAGATCCCGAGCAGGTTTTGCCACTGCTGTTTTGCAAGGGATCTTAACTACACCATAATCTTATTTCTCCTCCTCCCTCAGTTTGGCTATGGTATTCTACCCATTTGTAAGGACTGCAGATGCATCCTTGAAGGACATAGTACAGTTTTGTACCTACCATAAATGTAGATGTCCGATAGGCATGCATCTGCAGTCAGGATTACCCACCCTCCTTCCCTCTGTGGTACTCCTAGGGTATTTGCCCATCTTGTAGCTAGCTGGGGGAATCTATTATGGTGTATTTGTTTGTATATATGTACATACATGCTTATTTTTTTGTTTGCTCTCTACTATTTGGAACCATTTGCATTTATCCAAATTTAGCCTTCTTAGAGGGCACCTGGCATCTGGGGCAAGAAACACTGAGGAAAATGGCATCGGCTGATGCCTTTATACCCGAAGAACTGCCGCTATGACGTCGGGTGAAGTGCGACACCAGCCGAGGCCAGACCCAGACTTTGGAATCTGGCCGACCGAAGGGCTGCCTGACGACAGGACAACCCATTTGTAAGGACTGCAGATGCATGCCTATCGGACATCTACATTTATGGTAGGTACAAAACTGTACTTTCTTCATGTTTCACTGTTGCAGTCATTACATTTGGGTAATCCTGCTGGCAGGTTGCCCTCAGTCAGCCTAAATTCCAAAGTCTTGGGTCCTGCGTCGCCTGCTGTCGCCCCTTCCCTGACGTCAGGTCATCAGGGGTATAAAAGTAGCGGCCGATGCCATTTTCTTCAGTCTTTCTTGCCGCGTGGTGCCCGAAGCAGAAGCAGTTTGCAAGTGCCGGTCGGCCGACTCCTGAGATTTTCGTGTTCGAATTTCAGATCCAAAGTCTTCAATAAAGCTAAGTACCCCGAAACTTTTTTCTTGCTCCAGAACAATGTCAGAAAAAGTAAATAATTGTATTTCTTGTGAAAAGCAAATACCTCATAAGGACTTTCATTCTTACTGTATCCCTTGCCTAGGTCCTGATCACAACGTTTCTGGTTGTCAGTTTTGTGCTAGATTTAACCAATGCACTATTAAGCGTTGGTATGATTTTGTTTTAAACTATTTTGGACGCTGGTTTAATTAACAAGAAATGTCGTCGGATAGCATCCGACTACCGGAGTTAACAAAAAACGCAAAGAAAAGGAGAGAGATAAACAACCGAGGCCCAAAACTGACGATGAAGCTTCTCCAAAGCCAGTCGCCAGTTCTCAGTGAGGCACTTTCGCAGCCCCTGACACCTGCTATTTTAGAGTCGCAGGCTGCTACCGACTCCCACGTGGAGTCGGCCATGCTGCTGGAAACTCAAGGTATTGGAGCCTCGGATACTATTCCCTCGGATGGGTCCGGAGCTGCTGAGCAGGCACCAGTTTATGAGGGTGTATTCAGACCTAAACTTCTTTACATGAAACCAACTTCAGCTTCAAAGGCAAAGACCAAAGCACCTTCTAAAGCAAAGAAACAAATTCAAGAGCCACGTGGACAGGCCTCCATGCCCAAAAAACAGATGCTCAAAATGGCTGAAGACTTGATTACCTTGGTCAGAGGTTCCCATCCTCCTCCTGATAAGAGGCCTAGGCAAGAGACTGACTATAAATCTTCAGATCAGGTTTCTATTTCTTCTGATTCCTCTTCTGATCAGGAATATTCTATTCCCCCCTATGAGGATTCTGATGCTGAAGAATCTATACCTTCAGCTTCTCCTCCAGAGGACTATTCTTTTGGGGAAACCTTGCATACCATGAGGGAGCATTTCCACTGGGAGAGCCAAGATTTTTCAGAATCTAAAAAGAGGCTCAGAGATTTCCTTTTACTACCTCAACACAGACCTCTAGCCATTCCTCATGTTAGACATTGTAGATGATGTGTTCTTGGAGTCTAGTCTTACCCCTGACTCCTTACCTCCAGCTCCTGTTAAGCCTGGTAGATATCACAGGGTTCCCGACTCTCATAAATTCCTTTTTAAAAACCCTGCTGCAGACCCAGAGGCTATTTCACAGTGTGCTAAAGGGGTTAAGGCTTCCGCTGCAAAAAAACCTACCCCCTCTGACAGAGATTCTAGGGCACTGGATAGATGGGGAAAAAAGGTTTACACATCTGCTACCTTGGCTATAAGGGCCTTAAACTGTCAGTTTCATTTGCTCAAATATCAGCAACATGTCATGGCATTGCTTAAACAGAAAATGTTAAACTCTGAATGTGCAGAAAACAAGGAACTGCAGGATTTATTGCATGCAGCTGAACAAGTTGGAAAGCATACTTTGTAATATGGTTTTGATTCTTTGGAAGCCTCCTGCAGGGCCGCAATTACGGGTTCTGTAATTAGGAGGCATGCTTGGTTAAAGGAACAAAATCTGCCTGATCATGTGAAAGTTAAATTTATTAGATGCACCTTTACAGCATGATACTTTGGTGTTAAGGCAAAAGAGGTGTTAAAGAAAATGGAGGACAAAGCTAAATCTATGCAAACTGTCAAAGATTTCTTACAGGTACAGCCACCTAGGTTTAGCAGACACTGGCCTACAAAGAATTGGTCCTTTCCGGTGTCAGACAGACCTCAAAGGGGCAGATCCAGATGCCCTAGAGGCAGATCCAGATGCCCTAGAGGCAGATCACAGGCACAAGGTTCATGCAGGTCTAAGCAATGGGGTGCTTCTACCTCCAAACCTGGAGAGAATAAATCACAACCTTACAGGAAACAGTCCCAATGACTTCCCCCTGCCTGCACCAAGCACCTATCTCCTGGCAGCACACTCAGGGGGAAAATTAGCACTTTTTTCTCAAAATTGGCACATTATAACCCAGGACAAATGGGTTCTGAACATAGTATCACAAGGCTACAAGTTCCATTTCCATGCCCTGCCAAAGGCAAACGGCTGGCCAGATCTGCCAAAAAATCAATGGGCAGAGGCACAAAAGCAAGTCTCATCCCTCATGGACATGGGGGCCATTCAACAAGTACCAGAGCAAGAGCAGGGACAAGGATTTTACTCAAGGCTGTTCTTGGCACCCAGAAAAGACAAAGCCTGGAGACCAATACTGGACCTATCTATTCTGAACACATTCCTGGATATACCAAAATTCAAGATGTTGACCTTGCAGCAGCTTCTGCCCATGCTGGGCAAGAATGCTTGGCTTGTGACTTTAGACCTAAAAGAGGCATACCTGCATGTCCCAATCATGCAGAAGATACCTCAGATTCAAGGCTGGCTCAATGCATTACCAATTCTCTGCACTGCCCTTTGGCTTATCTACTGCACCCAGGGTCTTTACAAAGTGCCTGTTACCAGTAATTGCATTCTGCAGACAAAGAGGAATACAAATATATCCCTACTTGGACAACTGCCTAATTGAAGCAGAGAACAAGGACATTCTACTACAGCATCTGGCATTTGTAAAAAGACTTCTAACATGCCTAGGGTACACAGTCAATGAAAAGAAATCAAAACTAGTACCCCCTCAAGAGATAATATTCCTGGGTGCAAACTTAAATACAACTGCTCAGATGGCTTATCTCATGCCAGACAAACAAAAGCAACTGACTACCTATTTCAAAATGTTGGCAACAAAGGCCCAGTTATCTGCAAGACAAATTCTGCAGGCTTTGGGCTTCATGGCATCCTGCATCCTACTAATTCCATATGCCAGACTGCATATGAGGAAACTTCAATGGTACCTAAAAAGTGTTTGGACTCGACATTGCTACAGCCTGGAGACAATGATTTCTCTCATTCCCTGCCTGCAACAGGAGTTTCAATGGTGGGCAAAGGTTTGTCACCAAAACAAGGGACAGCCATTTACATTACCCCCAGTCAGGCAGACACTAACAACGGATGCTTCAGATTATGCCTGGGGGGCCCACGTGGCAGGAAGATGCATTCAAGGCACATGGTCCTCAAACCAGATGCATCTACATATCAATCAAAAAGAGATGCTAGCTGTTCAAAATGCCCTGACAGCCTTCAAGGACCTACTTCAGCCGGGACAACTACTGATACAGACAGACAACACCACGGCCATGTGGTACATAAACAAGCAAGGGGGCACACATTCTTAACCCCCCTGCAGACTAGCCATGACTTTGTGGGACACAGCATTGACTTTCCAACTACATCTGCAGTCACAGTTCCTGCCAGGAAAGGAAAATACTCTGGCAGATGAACTAAGCAGAAACCTCATGGACCCCCACGACTGGCAGCTGGATCCACAAGTCTTCAGCATGATAACAAGGAAATGGGGACACCCAGACATAAATCTATTTGCCTCCCCTCACAACTACCAACTAAAAAGATTCTGCACAAGCACTTATCACAGACAAGCATGGAAAATGGACACCCTATCTTTCAGCTGGAAAAACCTATCAGTATATGCCTTTCCTCCACTACCACTCCTCCCCAAGGTACTCATAAAGGTCATAGACGAGAAGCCAAAGATGATACTGATTGCCCCAGACTGGCCCCGCCAGCACTGCTATCCAATCTTAAGGAACTTGACTCAATGCCCAGCTTGGACCTTACCTCAAATACCCCATTTACTGTCCCAGCAAAACAATCGGATCCTGCACAGCCAACTCAGGACTTTAAACCTGGCAGCATGGCGGATAATGTAATCATACAAAACACACCTCTCAGTAAAGTTGTGATGAATGTCATTTTGGTAGCCAGAAGGCCTAGTACTAGAAAAACTTATGCTGGAAAATGGAAGAGATTCTGTGCTTGGAACCAGGCACAAGGAACTGATACAGCGGTACCAAATATTCCTCAGATTTTGCAAAACTTAACTGAGATGCTGGGCAAAGGCCTATCTTTTTCATCAATTAAAATCCATACCTCTGCCATTTCGGCTCATTACAATACAGAGCCACCAATCTTTTCTCATCCTTTACTAAAGCAGTACCTCAGAGGAACCAACAATTAAAGGCCTCCAAGGAGATCACCAATGCCTGCATGGGACCTCAACTATGTCTTGGAAAAACTCACCCTGCCTCCTTTTGAGCCAGCTGCTACTGCTGATATAAAGTTTTTATCTTGGAAAACAGCTCTGCTCCTAGCAATAACTTCTGCAAGACGAGTTTCAGAGCTACAGGCACTCATGGCTGTGGAACCTTTTATCATATTTTATCCAGACAGGGTTTCTCTGAGGACAAACCCAACATTTATGCCTAAAGTGGTGTCCAGTGTGGCTCTTAACCAAGCTATTCATCTGCCAACCTTTTATCCAGATCCACAGAACAAGGTGGAGAGAATTCTGCATTCCTTGGACGTACATGGACAACTTAGATTCTACTTGGACAGAACCAACGTTTTCAGGAAGACAGAGCAATTACTAGTGGTATATGCTGCAGGATCACAAGGAAAGGCTATCTCAAAGCAGACTATTTCAAAGTGGATAGGTCACTGCATTCGTTTCTGCTATTTTCAACATGGCAAGCCAGTGCCTAAGGGCATTAGGCCACATTCAACCAGAGCTGCAGCCACTTCAGCAGCCTTTCTCAGGGGTGTACCAACCAAGGACATTTTAGAGGCTGCTACTTGGTATTCAGTGCACACCTTCACAAAGCACTGTCATCTGTCACTCTACTCTAAATCCAGGGCAGGCTTTGCCACTGCAGTTCTGCGGGGCCTCATAGCCACTCCTAATGCTGTTTAGCTCCAGTCTCCCAACCATAGCTTTGGGACTCTACCCAAATGTAATGACTGCAACAGTGAAACACGAAGAACATAGTACAGTTGTGTACACTTACCATAAATGTAGATGTTCGAGTGTATTCACTGTTGCAGTCCAGGTTACACACCTGCCAACCCCCTTTTTCCTGCTGGAACTTATCTTTTCTTCTCTGATTTATACAACCTATGTGGTGTATTTGCTTGTAGATGAAGGTAAAGTTTATATTGGTGCATGTATTTTTATATATATAAATTTTGGCAACCCTTTTAGGGGGCACCTGACATCTGGGGTAAGAAAAACTGAAGAAAATGGTGTCGGCCGCTACTTTTATACCCCTGACGACCTGACGTCAGGGAAGGGTCGACAGCAGCCGACGCAGGACCCAAGACTTTGGAATTCAGGCCGACTGAGGGCAACCTGCCAGCAGGATTACCCAAATGTAATAACTGCAACAATGAATACACTCGAACATCTACATTTATGGTAAGTGTACACAACTGTACTTTTCATCATCATCATTTTCCACTTTGATTTATAATCATCTGCTTCAGTTATGTTTATGGGTTTCAAAGTATCTCTTCAAATCAGGTAAACCTAAACCACCTTGTTCTTTTAGGAGAATCAACTTATCTGCTTAACTCTTGCATTCTTCCTCTCCTGAATAAATTAATTCAATTGGTTATTAATCATCTAGACCTGTAGTTGATAAAAAAAATTGCCTGGTCTGTTTGTAAGACTAAAGGAACTAAAAAAGAATACTTTGTCTCTTACTATCCATAATCAGAAGTCTCAGTTTCTTAAATTGTATATCATCTGTTTACTTTCCTCCTACATCTTTAGTTGCCATAACAGAATCTTTTTTAGTCTGTGCACCTAAATACTTCATCTTGTTACATCCCCATAAGTATTGTACATTGCTAAATCAGTTTGTGTGAGTGCCTGCCTCAGTCATACAGAAGGACAGAGCTCTGTCTGTGAACTGGGAGACCCAATTAGCAGCAGCCCAGGTATTGGAGGAGACAGGCAGGGGAAGGAGGAGTGAGAGGGCAAGGCCTACTCATTTCTTTCAGTGGGAGGGTATTTTGAGCATTTTAAATTTCTAAATTTTGCTGTATTGATTGCTAACAGCTCTAAATATAAGGCAAGTAACTTTATCTGCTTAAACAGCTTGTCAGAGTGGAGTCTGCCCACCTTAATTTTACCTCTGATACTTGATAGATCCACATTTTTAACTTTTATTACTATATCAAGGAACAAGCTGCTACCATTACAGTACTCAAACTCCCAGTACCCTATCAGTGCTTTTCTGCATCAAGACATCAACATCAGCAATGTTTTTGTATCCTCCTATTCTCTCTGGATTATCATTCTCCTGTTAATGTTATCAAATATTTGTTTCCCCTCTGTAAAGCCACTCTGAGCCATATCTATCAATTTTATTAATATTTTACCAATCTCTTATGTGATGTAGACAAAAACGCTGTCTAATCATAATTTAAAATGAAAATGGGTCTACATGAAGCCAGATCCAAAGGTTCTATACCTTCTTTCGATAATAGCACCACGACTGCTTTCTTGCAAGATTCATGTACTCCCTGAGTACTCAAATGTTGTTGAACAAACCTTTAATATATATTTGTCACTTTTCTGTCCTAATTTTTAAATTTCTACAAGATGACTGTGTGTTGGTGGATACATTTCTGTTGATTATACATCACTGTTCAAATTTTGTCTCCTCTTATCTTAGTTATTAATTGCTAAGCCTTATCTTCCTCTGTCCTTGACATAACTATTTAGATAAACTTTCTTTGAAGGAAAATTGACTGAAATCAAATTTTTCCACAATTTGTTAAAAGCTTCTACTGGTTTAAGAACCTTTTTAAAGGTATCAAAATCTTCTCCTATAGGGCTTCCAGCAAGACACAAGGGTTCATTTGCAACAGAAACTGAGCTCTGCTTTCAAGCTAATCTCTTTTGGTTTTGTTTACATTAGCGGTCTGCAGTTGCTCCTCTTGATAAATCCCTCTAAATAATGTCCTATTATGTATTTTGCATATCTCTTTCTGTCTTATTTCTACTATGCATTTAAAGTCTATTTTCATTTTATTCTACTTACTAGCTATTCCTTCTAAGTAATTTCTGTTTCCTAATTACCCACTGCCCATTCCTTAATTTGTTAACACCTATCTTAAGTGGAATTTCACATCTGACACCTGCAGTTTTCTTGGCTTGGCAACCTTTTTCCTTGGGTAAATTTCAGAGAATACAATTTGCAACTAACCTGTAAAAACATTTAGCTGTATCTCGAAAACTATAAAAGTTATTCAGCACACCCCCCTCTTCACAGCAGTGAATAATTTGTGCTGGACATAATGGTAATTTATATTTAAGAATTAGATCATATGCAAATTTTTATACAGACTATTAATCTCTTTCCTTAACTGTAGTAGATAGACTGCAACTATCAATGTGACTTTTGTTTCTGCAGATGTGATCTTCGGTGGGCTGCAAAGCAGTTTGTAGATGTCACTGTTTTTGAGGTGTTTGCATAATTATGATATGTAGGCATATTTAATGAACAAATAATTGTAAACATCACTGCAAAGTTCTTCCAGCATTGTGTGTGCTTCCATTTTATACCACATAGTACCTTTTAAATTCCTAGTTCAAGTTATTACTATATGGCATATGTTCATAATATTTCTGAAAAATAACTCACATTTTCTCTGGTATGGTGTACCTAATTTGTGTGAGAAACTATTAATGAGCTAGGTTGTGATTGGGCATGTGAAAGGATAATCCACAATGTATACATGTGGACAGTGCCTGAGATATTTTCAGAAATGTGATTAAAATATACATATTTTATAGCTTAATAAGTATAACTGTCTGCAAAGTGGTAGGTAGAGAAGTTGTTTCTGTGGCGACTTTTGCAACATTGTGTAATCTTACATTTGGTACCATGAAGTACTAGATATATACTCGATTTTGGTAAAGTTATTTATAAAAGTATTAAAAATGACACATTCTTGTTTACTGACCACTCCATTTGGGTAATTAGACATTTTTAACTCATGCGCTAAGTTGTACTACAAAACTGTATTCCACCATGCTACTGTGTGGACAGTTTATTACATATTTACAAAGATATGATATTTGTGTATATTTTACTGTTAAAGAAGTATACACGTCTGTAAAGTGGTGATGTCATTGAGAATTTTTCAAGCATTATGTAAGCTTTCAACTGAGACCAGGTAGTGCCATCAACACCATTTTAGTCAAGTTAACCAGAAGATTAATATGTTGTATAGTCATTTGCTGACATACAGTAACTGTTGTACCATTTCAGTTGATGGTTGTCATTGTGAAAAGGAGTGGTGTGCTAAATACATTTTTAACTTTTAATGTAGCTGAGATATAGCTGTAATTTTGTTTTACAAGTAGTTTGCAAATTGCAGTAGTGGAATTACTGACCTATATGCTGACTTAGGTGGTGAAATGGTGTTCGGCAGTGCTGCTAAATGAACAGTACAGGACATATTTGCATAATGTGGATATTACTAAATAAATCCTGACTGTACATAAAGGTTTAGGAGAAGGAATTATGTTTCTTACAGTGAAATCACACACACTAATTATGTAGAGTTTGTAACTCAAAAGGTAGAGTACACATTTGGTAGAAAAGTCTTTCTGGATGTAAAAAGGAGAGAATAAACATAAGACTGAATGCTCATTTGTGTAAATCACATATGGTTGAATTTAGTTTTATATGGTGTAGGTAAGCAGATGTGTGCAGGAAAATTAATGTTGTGCAATATTCTGTTATATAGGCATACTGGTAGACAATCGACTACTGTGAGCTTACCAAGCCAAAGGAGAGGAGCAGCTTTCCATAGCACACCCACTCTAAAGGGCATGTGCAATCAAGCAATCACTGGAACACTTCATATTACAAATAATTTGACCAGTTACGGAACATAAACTGAAACTGTACAACAGTTCCTTACAAAACTAACTGTAAAGTTGTAAAACTTGTCTAGTAACAAGGGCTGTAGGAAATGGCATTATAATCTGCATCTTAGAGGCCATGTGGAAATGATGTTTCTCAGTATAAATATGTTCATGCTATGTGTATGTGTGTATATGTAAATATATATATATGTATATATATATATATATATATATATATATGTAGAGAGAGAGATATGGATGGCTGTCATGCAGCTGTTCGAATGTTCACTTGTTTGAAAAGAAGACTGACAGAAGTGACTGAATATAAAATATTGCAAATTGACAGCCTTTTTATCTACAAGATCACATTATAATGGGGACAGAGTATTTGCCCATTCTCCACTGTAGTGTGAACTCAGAATTGGTATATATAAGTTGCAAAGGGTGTGGGTGGGTACAGGAAGGCTTGCCCCCATGAAGACAATAGTTTTAGAAGTGTTTTGCTTTTTAGTACTTTAAAACATGTTATTGAATTTCAAACACATTTGTTTAGAGTAATTTGTACTTGACATTTTTTGTTTCATGTGGTCAATTCAACTCATATATACACACACACACAGGTGTGTGTGTGTGTGTGTGTGTGTGTGTGTGTAGATATATATCTCTCTCTACACACCCACAAGCACATGTGAACACACATGCATGTTCCAAGGAAATTTTAGACATTCGTTAAAGTGAAAGCAATAAGCTTTAATAAAGTTCACTGTAAACTCAGCTCAGCATTGCTTCCTTGCTAAGTGTTCTGTATACATGCATACACATATCTCTGTATGCACAAATGCACACACACACACACAGTGTTAAAGGAAAATAGACTTACTGGCATGTAGCATGATTATTTCTTTATTTAATATGGTCAAATTATCATAAAAATAAGCCTTTCCATGACTCTTCCTTTCTTCCTTTATCTCAGTGACTTAATTTTTTTAAAATCTTTTATGTACTGAATTGTGTTAGTTCTAAGAGAAAATGAGATATGCCGTAATACTGTGCAATCTTATATCTGTAGTACCTACATTGCTATCTTTTACATATTGTAATGTGTGCTTGTATATCCTGTAACTAGTTGTGATTTTCACCCTATTGTTCTTTACTGTTATTATGTGCTGTAAAGTGTTATGCACTATATCATAGTCTGTATTATGTACCATTTGTTTATCCATTGTTATGTATATATGTTAATCTGGAGCTTTTCTCACCGGGCCTCTACTGAAAATGGACCTGCGTCCAGTTGGACTGTCCCGATTAACAAATGTAAAATAAATAAAATAAAATAATACAAATGACTTTAAGCATTCAAATGCTAATTTCCTGTGACTGGACATAGAATCAAGATACATATGAGTAATACATTTAGTTTGAAAATACAGGTAGTAAAGTGAAAAGAAGTCATGAAAATGAAAGGTCAGAGGTGTGTGTGCACGCACGCGTGCTTGTGTATATAAATATAATATATATATATGTGTGTATGTATGTATATATATATATATATATATATATATATATATATATATATATATGTATGTAATACACACACATCCCAAAGTATATCAGTGCAGTCACCACGGCTGTAGTCATAAAACAATTTTATTGAAGAAAATAAAAGAAGAATGAGCGCTTTTGGATGGCTTCCACCCTTCTTTAGATTCAAAAAGTGTCTGAACATGCAAGAAATATTTATATAAATCCTGCCCAATCACATTTGTGTGTTGAAACATATTAAAATTCTAACCAATAAAAGTGCTAGAATGAACTACTTAACCAATTCAAAGTAGTCATTTAGCCTGTAGTGTTATGCATACAGGTAAAATGCTCCAACTAAGAACTTATTGTTACTTAGAAAAATGTGTATCCAAAACATATATAGAATGAATAAATAGCTATATGTTTCTTATAATAACCTCTAGATCACAAAAAAAATGGATAAAAATAGTCATTAATTGTAAAAAATGTGAAGAACGTTCACAGACCAATCATTAGGCTAATACCAGCCAAAAAGCCAGTAAGAAAAAAGCATTATAACATTCAATGAACAATGGTAAAAGCTAGATCTAGTCTGAATAAGTGTAGCATGGAATGCTAACAACCAATCAAGTTGTTTAAAATCTAAGAATAGACCAATGGGGTAGACAACCATTGTCATGACTCAAATCCAGATCTCTACCAATAAAGGACTAGGAGGCGAACAGCCAATCAAATTGTTTAAATATGTGTATGAACCAATGGGACAGTCAGCCAGTATCATAACTCAAATCAGAATCTCAGCCAAAGAGATGCCCGGTTTATTGGTTGAGATTCAGATATGAATCACCAACAGCCACACTACCCTGAATGTTTCTGATCTCATATTATCTTGGAAGCTAAGCAGATTCAGTCCTGGTTAGTACTTGGATGGGGGACCGCCTGGGAATGCCAGGAGTATTGGCTGTTTAGTTGTGATTAACTTTTACAAGCTGAGCACTTTGCTGTTTTTCATTTACCATTTATTCCATTGGTCTATTTTTACATCTGATTGGCTGTTTGTTTCCTAATCCTTTATTGGCTGAGATTCTGATTTGAGCTATGACATTAGCTGACTATTCCATTGGCTTATACACATATTGAAATAATTTGATTGGCTGTTCACCTCCTAATCATTTATTGGTTGAGATCTTGATTTGAGTCATGCCATTGGCTGTCCACTCCATTGGTCCTTTCTTAGATTTGAACTTGATTGGCTCTTTGCATTCCATGTTATACTTATTCAGACCAGACCCAGTTTTTTACCTTTGTCTACTGTTTGTCTCAGTGCTGTTATTTTATTAGCTCTTCAGCTGGTATCAGCCTGATAATTGGTCTGTGAACGTTCTTCACACTTGTTACTTTTAATGAGTATGTTTTATTTTTTGATAACCTAGCCATTAAATGGTTTAGATCCTATCTTAGTAACAGACAACAATCAGTTCTATGGGATAACCACATTTCTTCTCTATTGCCTGTTACCATTGGTGTCCCCCAGGGCTCCATTCTTGGACCACTTCTTTTCTCCCTCTTCATTAATGATCTTCATTCTGCAATCCCTCAAGCAACCTGCATTCAATATGCAGATGACTCTACCCTTATTTGCTCAGCATCATCCACCACGGAACTTATATCACTTACTCAAAATATCTTCAACACAGTAGAAACATGGTTCTCTAGACGGTACCTCCTGCTGAATGCCAAAAAAACTAAACTTCTCCTCTTCACCCCCACCACTCGGACCCCCCCCTTAAACTTCACCATCTCCTCAAACAATGCCACTGTCATCTCACCTGACCTGACGACTAAACTGTTAGGAATAACCATCGACAATAATCTCTCCTTCGATCAACATATTAATAACACTATTAAATTAGTCAACAAAAACATAGGATCCTTATATCGAATTAAACCTTTTCTAACTGCATCTACTCGAGCCAAAATTGCTCATTCCCATCTTATATCAACTCTTCTATATGCCTCTCCCATTTTTACCAACCTTAAGAAAGCTAACCTTAACAAACTGGCAACTTGTTATAACAACATTGCCCGCTTTGCCACTGGTAATCCCTTCAGAACTCACCACTGTCTTAACTTAAAACTACTAGACTGGCTTGAATTCCAAAACTATCTAGTAATTCCTCAACTTACCATTGCCCATAAAATACTGCACCAACCTGATAACACACCCATACTCTCTAAACTTTTAATCCCTTATAACAATCTTAACTCCCTTCGCTCCTCTAGTAAACTCATGGCCAGTTCAATAAAGTCAAATAACTCAGCTGGCAACTCTCTATTCACTAACACAGTAGGCAGAAGATGGAATTTATTACCTAGTGATATAACACTGATCACATCTTTACCTCTCTTCAAACATAAAATCAAACTGTACTTCAAAAGTCACTGGCTCTGTTCCTGTAATAAACCTGACTAACAATCTTACCATTACTCTGTTTTCTTCACCTCTACTTTCTCCACTCTACTATTCAGCCCCTATGCTTGTTTTAAGCTATCTCTATAACTAACTCTAGCTTTATGTATTGTTTAATACCTCAGATCTGCTTTATTTTTTTTGCATCTATTTCTCCTCTCTTACTCAACTGACTTTTGTTCTTCTCTTTTGACCGTTTCTAAATCTTATTAACTTTCAAATTTACTTGCACTCTAATAGGCTACCCAAAATTAAATGCTATTACTTTTATCCATGAAATGTCTTTCTTTTGAAATTTGACTAGGTATTTTTTATGTCTTTGTTTGGCTGTAGTTTTTGTATTGTTGTCTTTTTTCATTTTTTTTTTTTTTACTAGTATGTTTTGTGGAGCTTTTCTCCCCGGGCCTCTACTGAAAATGGAAATATTCTCCAGCTAGACTAGCCCGGTCAACAAATGTAAAATAAAATAAATGATTTAGAGGTTATCATATGAAAGCCAGTTATTTATTCAGTCTATGTACATCTTGGACACATTTCTCCAAATAGTAATAACTTTTTAGTTGGAGTATTTTATCTGTATCCATAATACTGCAGTTGTGATTAATTTTTATAAAGCCAGGTACTTTGTTGTTTTTCATTTGCTATTCATCTTATTGGTCTATTTTTATATTTAAACTATTTGATTGGCTGTTTGTTCTGTAGTCTTTCTTTGGCTGAGATTCTGATTTGCGTTATGATATTGGCTGACTGTCCCATTGGTTCATACTCATATTTAAACAATTTGGCTGTTTGCCTCCTAGTCCTTTATTGGGCAAGACCTGGATTTGAGTCATGACATTGGCTGTCTACCCCATTTGTTTATTCTTACACTTAAACATCTTGATTCGTTGTTAGCATTCCATGCTATACTTATTTAGACTAGACCTGTTTTTTTACCCTTGTTTATTGTTTGTTACAATGCTGTATCTTATTGGCTTTTTGGCTGGTATTAGCTTGATGATTGGTCTGTGAACATTCTTCACATTTGTAATTATTTGTATTCATTTTTTGTGATCTAGAGGTTATTATAGGAAATATATAGCTGTTTATTCATTCTATATATGTTTTGGGTATGCATTTTTCTAAGTAAAATGATAAGTTCATAGTTGGTGAATTTTATCTGTATGCATAATACTACAGGCTAAATGACTAATTTTAATTGGTTAAGTATTCCATTCTAGCACTTTCTTGGAAAGAGCTTTAATATGCTTTTATTGGTTGATAATTAGAACAGACAAATCTGATTAGACAGGATTTATATAAATATTTCTCGCTTGTTCAGACATTTTTGAATCTGAAGAAGGATGGAAGCCATCCAAAAGTGCTCATTCTTCTTTTATATTATTCAATAAAATAGTTTTATGACTACAGCCATGGTAACTGCACTGAAATATTTTGGGACTTGTATCTATTTTCTGCAGTGCAATTCTTTGGGTGCCATGAACAACATTACTTTTCTTGTAGATATGCAGTATATATATATATATATATATATATATATATATATATATATATATATATATATATATATATAGTGAGAAAGAGAGCACAATAGATCTCAACCTCTGTATGTGTGTGTGTGTGTGTGTGTATATATATATATATATATATATATATATATATATATATATATATATATATGTATGTATTAAAAATCAACAGTGTTAAATATAAACATATAACATTCAGCTTAAATAACCAACTTATCATATATTTATTTTAAAATGTAACATAAAAATGTTTTATTCCTAAAAAACACACAAAAACAAGATAGAATGCTAATATTTATTAACCCTTTTTTTTAGTACTGGAACTAGCGACTAGTTGTCATTACTCCTTGGGTAGTGTGTGGCATCCAACTTAACTTGCCACCACAACTCCCTTACCTCTAGATCATCTTTTCATGCCTCTCTCTTGGGTTAGGTGTCACACTGTACATTCCTGGAACATATAAGATTATATCTGAGGTTACTGGATGATATTTTTATTTTATGGAGTGGAGGAACCCCACAAATTGAAAAATTTATGGAATATATCAACAACTCTTTCCATTTCTTAAGATTTACACACCAAATAGGAAAAGACACAATTAGTTGTTTGGATGTTACCCTTAGTAAGAACAATCATGCTTTTGCCTCAAATATATACCACAATCCACCTTTTCTAACAACTACCATTTTGGCAGTGCTCATCCTCTCTTCCAAAATAAGAGTTTGGTGAAAGGCCAATTCATTATGCTGGCAAGAATGATTTCCAGTAAAGATGTATTTGATGCAGAAAGGAAAAACTTGAGAAAATGTTTTTAGAAATGGACTACTCTTAGTCACTGATAAACAATATTAGTGATTAGGCTTATAACAACTGGGGAAATAAATATGAACCTTTGCTGGGAAAAGTTTTAACACATGTGATGTCCAAGAATGCATATGCACCCTCAAGAAATATTGGTGAAGATGGAGAGAATATTGTAGGTGAACACATAGATAAGAGAGAATTTACAAGGGCCTTTATTCTAGAATATAGTACAGGTTCCACTGTTATTAAAAATGTTGTTGAAAAATGTTGGGGACTTTTGACAGATGAAAAATTGAAAGAAGTTGTGGGTAATAGACCACTATTCACCTATAAAAGAGCCCCCAATTTAAAGAATATTTTGGAAAACAATGCAGGTAGTAAGGGATACAATAAGGGTATGAAAAAAAATGTGGCAGCTGTGTGCAATGTAAACATATTTTAGAACAACCAGTTGTTTACTTAAAGATGCAGCTAAGACTACTATGTACCCTAGATATGGAAACTGTACTAGTAAAGGAGTGGTCTGTTTATCTATCTGTAGTACGTGCACAGCTTTTTATGTCGGGAAGACTGAGAGGTGTCTTAAAAAGTGAATTTATGAACATTGGTATGAAATAGGAGCAAAAAAATATTAACGCTTTATATAGACACTTCATTAATTTTTCTAAATACAAAGGGTTTTTATTTTGTATATTGGAGAATGTGACACCTAACCCAAGAGGGGAGCATGCAAAGGTCATCCAGAGGTAAGGGAGTTGTGGTGGTTAGTAAAGTTGGATACCACACACTACCCGGGGAATAATGACAACTTGTCCCTAGTTCCAATGTTAAGAACAAGGGCTAATAAATATTAGCATTCTGTCTTGTTTTTGTGCGCTTTTTAGGAATAAAACATTTTTTATCTTGCATTGTAAAATAAACATATGATAGTTTGGTTATTTAAACTAAGCTGAATTTTATAAATTTATATTTAGCATTGTTGATTTTTAATATATATAATACCTTTGGAAAGTTTTATTTGAGTTATACCTTTAAGACCTGATTACAGGTATTTTATGTTAGGGGGAGAATCATTTAAAAGCAGCGTTTGATGTGTGTATTTTAGATTCTGATGAAGTCTGTTGCACACAGACGAAAAGCTGTATAGTCAGAAGTCTCATAGACTGCTACTTGCTGATATGTCTGCATGGTCATATTTATGTCTCTAGCAATACAAATAATGAAAGTTAAACAGCAGGTCAGCACAGCATTAAGAAACTTACCCACCCATTAGATGATCTCTGTATTTGCAAGTCACAGTTTGGCAATACTTTGTTCATTGCCATCTCCACATCTGTCAGTCACAATGCAAGTACACATGCACACAAAAAAAGAAAAACAATTTAAATGATCTGCTAATAGCCCCTGTAAACAGAAACAGTTCTAAGCAGGATGTCCTTTAAAGTGCCTTTCATAGGAGTTGTTCTATGATGCCACAGCAGCTGGTTCTTTCTGGAGCTGCACTGATGCCCGTCATACAACTGGTTGGTCATTTGATGTCAGATAATGTAGCTCTTGGTGATCTTGGGCAAGCATGCAGTAAAGCAAAGGAGCTGTCTAGAAAAAAAAAGAACTATGGCAATTTACAGAAGAATGATTTGTTTGGGGGCACCATCTGCTCATTTCAAGTTCATGATGTGGCTTGATTTCACAGTGGGTACTGATGGATTATTTAAATTACCTAGTAAAGCAGTCTGAAAATTCACTTTTTTACTACATTTTTATTCTGTGGTAATTTTTTTTTTTAATGAATGCAGTTAAACATGCACAATGGTGAAACCTGGGGCTCAGGACTGTGCATCTCTAATTGCTTGCATAAGATTATTATTTGCATTATTAGTAAGGAGCAGTTGTATGGGCTGCAGGTGTCATAGGGAGATAGATTCTTGTTATGAAGCCTCTGCTGTAGGATTGATTCTAGAGACTGCAGACATTGCATTGTAGGTGCAGTTAAATTCCTTTTTTTTTAATGAATAAGTAGAGAGGTTCCAATGTCTCCTTTTCTCATCACTATCATACATCTTTATCTTCATTTTTACTGGTGTAAGATTTTATATGTTATTGAGTGGATGTCAAAGCTTTTTATTAAATATACGTGTTTCTGTAAAATATAATTTCTAGCCAGTGTAACCAAGTTAATGTATCTTGGCTGATATGTAAATTCTGTCTAGGTTCATGGTACGGAATCCATGTTTTCCATACCAAATATTCTGATATATTTCTGCAGCCTCTCTCATTATATATCCCATCTAGTTCTCCCTAATACACCCCTATTATTGCAGGTCAGGTTGCAGCCTCTAGTCATAACTAATTTTTCCAAGCTGAAAGTTTATTATTTCACCCAAAATTACACTAAGCTCCATATCAGAAGGTTTAGGTGGAAAATAAATACATGCCTGTACAATCCTCCTCCCCTGCCAGTAACCCCTTAGTGCTACAAATCTAGCTGAACTTCTACTGTCAGTGCTGGGAACCTCTCACAATCCATGTTATTGCTGTCCTTTTCCTTTGTTCCTGATGGTCAGCTGAATGTCCTCTCTTTGTCAAATTCACATTCTCATTTCTATCTGAATGCATTGCCTGTAGCTTTGTTATTTGTACCCTAAGTTTCGTAATATAATTCAATAATCTGATTTTTGACTGTACCTATAAGGCTGTTTACATTCCATGTTAGTATTGACAAAGTAGCCATTGTGACTAAAGGTCATTACTCCCATGTTATATATAACAGAATATGTTTCTATCTTGCAACTTACATGCACACCTTAATGGTTTACAAACTGATTATTTATGTAGTTATTGTTTGTCATCTGTACTTGAACCTATGACATATTTTCCCAATCTTTTGGCTTCATTAAGGCCTCTCTAGAAACAAACAAGATACACATTTTCAAAATCTTCATCCTCGCTTTAAGTCACAAAAGGTACACAAAATTGTGTACACTTTCCAAAGGGAAAATGTACCCCTCTGTATAGGAACAGTTGTTCCAAATTGACTTCTAAACCCACAGGTATTACCCATAGTAAAGTTAGGGTTAATCATACTAATGAGCATGTGTTCCCACTTCCTCACTTTGCTTTCTGTTCTTATCTCTTTTCCCATTCCAGGTATGAAAGCAGCTTGCATGCTTTCAGTAAACTAATGTAAACATGACCTTTTAGCCATTGGCTAACCATAAATAAACTAAATTGTTTGCACTTATGTTTAATGCATTAAAATACTAAGGCTTTTGGGGAGGCAGCTGCTGGTATAAAGCTATTTACTTCCCATAGTTTTAGATTTCATTTTACCTTAATTTTTATATTTATTGAATTCCTTGTTAGTTCTGTTTTAGAAGTTAATTACAATATATTTCTTAGATAAGCTGAAAAGGTCATTCAGAACATACTGCTTAGACCTCTCATAGTTAATTGACTGTAGATACAGGCTGCCTGTCTTCCACCAAAAGCAGGTTCTAGTGGAAAGCTCAGCTAGTTACTGTGCTTTTGCAAGAAATAACTACATTTTTCATTTTCTGCTATTTTTATTTAAATACTATACACCCACTTCTATAAAAATAGGGAAGTTATTTGTTATCTTTAATTCTGTATGTAGTGTAATCATACATATCTTGAATCCCCCAGCAGCCAAATAATGCAACATTCTATTAACTTTTTCTTGCTTATTTTAAGCCTTTCTTATTCTGTTACAGTGTAAAGTATGGGCACATTACAACTAAGAAAGAGCCTTTTCTTACTCTAATATCACTACCATATTCAGCAGTCACTGGTAAAACTTCCCACCTCACATTTAAAATAGCCTTGATTGCATACCGTGCATGACTACTTTATACTTATTATTAAATATCATGCAATTTATATCACAACACTTTTGTACAAATATTAATCAGAACAAAACTCTTTTACTTGGTAATTTGTTCAGTCTGGTGTCCTTCTAAACCTTAATGACAAAGTAGATTTTATGCTTACTAGTTCTCCAACCAGTTTAACTCAGTTAGCAAACTTCAGTTTTTTTATTGTTTTCTTCTTTAAAAAAACACTGTTCACATGTCTAAACTACATGTAATGGGACTAACACTTTGCAGTTCATCCACTTATTCACTAAATTCCACTTTCCTGCTTGTCATCCTGATCATGTTGATCTCCCAGAACCATCCTCTAGTCCATGTGCAAGGCACTTCTGATTCTTCTGGCATCTCCTGGATTTTTTCTTTCATGTAGGCATTTTCCTTTGGAACAATGCTATATGCTTCACTAGCAAAGTATCTCTGTTGGTTATCTTATTGACATACAATTGAGAAGCAGTCATCTTTGGCTTCCTGGCTCACTTTGTTGACTTAGTTTTTCCTCCAAAGATGTATTTGATTCTACAAGGGAAATATTCTGAAGACAGCTGGACGTAGAGACTTGAATATCACACCTGCTTGTTAATATCTTCCTGACTGATGAGCTGCAACTTTTTTTTTTGCTGAATAGCTGTGAGGTTCATCAGAACCAGAGCTGCTGCTTCTGTTTCTGTTTCCTTTCTGGTTGATATTCCCTTACATTTCTCATATTTTTCTTTCTGGCATCCAGACACTGCAATTACTTGCCAGTAGCCAAATTTTATTCACCCTGACAACATTTATTGGCTTTTTAAACTTTTCCTGTTTTTCATACTGAGAGAGCTCTAACCAACAGATTGCTCAGTAAGTTACCATCTTGAAACTGGTATATACATTAAATTGTATTGGTGTTACAGCTTCATCCCTTATATGTATGCCCTTGCTGCTGATTGCATTTGCAAAATCCAATGTTTGTAAGAGACCAAGTCTCATCCTTGGAAAAAATATTATAGGACATTGTTATTCAGTTGAAACTTAAATGGACTGTGACTGTATATACCTATGAAGAAGTTCATAAAAGCATTAGCAGCAATTTATAAGTCATACTGCCACAGGCCATTTGTGATGTAGTCTCCTTTCCTCTCCTAATATATAGCAAAAAGGCTTTCTTATTATTTTCATGTTTCTAATAAGATTTTCCTTATATTGCATCTTGTCTTTTTGTGCTTGCTTTTACCTTATTATCTAGACAATTAAATCAAAAATAGTGACCCTATTTCTTCTAATCCTGATTTTTTTCTGTAATTTATTTCACACTTAATCTTGTAATTTAGGTGTTTATAGCACTCAGAGTTGACATATCCTACCAATCACAGAGACCCTCCTTTTCTTTTTGAACTTGCACATTGACTTTCTTAATAAAATTCATATTTCTGAATCAGTATTTACCATTAAATAAGGTGATGTTCAGAAATAGTCTTTTGTGTTAAACTAGTGAACTAGTGCCATGATTGGTGACTCACAGATATGGGGTGATTCAGATAGAAAGAGCAAGAGAGAGAGAGAGAAAAACACATGCACACACAACATGAATGCAGTGCTGTAAAAAGTAGTGCTGTCTACATCTAATGCAGTTGACCACATAATGGCATAGAAATGAGTGGCAGTATGGTAAAAAGAAGCACTGCATATGGAAATAATAAAATCAAATAACAGCACCATTGAGAAAAAATGTGCATGATAAACAGTGGTGATCAGCTTATCTGAGCATTATATTTCTTGGTGAACAGGTGTCTTGCTCATATTAAGATGCTACAAGTAGTATCTGCTGTAGTTCTGAATTGTATACATTTGTTACTGGCCACCTTTGTATCCAATGTTCACAATCTTGCATGCTGGCTCCTGTCCCATCATAGAAAATAGATTTGCATGACCAGGACATTATTGACTGCTACCTTGCGAATAGAAACATTATACATTAACTATGAGATATACTGTCCTTACGTGGAGTCAAGGAGGATATGTGAGCTGCCTATATCTGTGTGAATATGAAGGTTTGTGTTGCATTAACCACCCTTGTAATGGGGACCTTTCAGCATCCAACTGGTGACATGCAATGGTTTTGTAGGCTTTAGCCTTGCAATTTCCACACAAGTTCCATGATGTGATACTGATGCTTGTGGAAGAGAAAATTGCATTTTCACAGACTGCAGAGGAGGGAACTACCATTATGTGGCATTTTACAACATATAGCCCATTTCCCTGTGGTCCTTAGGCTGTTAAGTGAATCCACATTACTTTTAAAGCCCTATCTGTTCCATATTGCATCTTGGTATATCAACCAGAGTACTCTTTCAACTGCCAAGTGGTGCACAGTACACATGGTATTCCATACAGCGTGTTTGTGCATCATTATTAAACCTGTTCACTTGCAAGCTGTAAAAGTGTTTCATGTGGAAGGAATTGCTACAGGGTATGTATTTAATAGATGCACACATTGCCAGTAGTAGAGGCCATGAAAGTACAGTCTTATGAATATAGTTAGTGAAAATTTCATAAGTTGCTGCTATGTGTGTTGTAGGTGGTGCTGGATGTGCCTTAAAGCTATGGCTGATGACCTCTAATCAGCTGCCCACAGACTGTTGTAGAGATGTTGTACAACACTGCACTGTTACAGCCAAGGAATATTGTTAAGCATGTGTTTGGAATCCTGAAGGCTCACTTCACCTGCATGAATACATCTGGTAGTGACTGTAAGTATGCTTCAGAGGCTTGTAGCAAGATGTGCTCTCTGCCATGATACATAGTATACTGCTTTGAAAACAATTACTGCAATCCAAGCTCTGGCCAGTACACTTATGCCAACGAGGAGCTGGCTGAGAAGTTGTCAGAGTTACTGGCTGCATCAAGCCTTCATACAAGACAGAGGTGGTTGAAATATATTATGGCACTAGCAAAGAGATGGTATCTGGTCTGCAACTATGATCCACAATGAGGCAAATGCAGAATAAAGTTAATGCATGCATTTACACACTTGGTCTATGCATCACATTGCATGGACTGGCCACATTGTGCCTCAGACATTACCATACCCGCACTAGATGGATAGGTGATCCAGGCCCAGTTGTCATCATTTGCATAGCTAAGTGGGCATTACAGGGGACAGCATTGTTCTCCAAAATGTACAGGTAATGCAGTAAATACACATGACTATGGGTTTTGGGGGTAGAGGATCACTTCTCCCAATCATAGGTTGAAGTTCTTTGGGGATAGAATGATGGCTGGGTGTAACATGTGGTCCTTGCAATATCAAGTCTCAACTCAGCTATTCCAGGGGATTGTGTAGCACATCAGTTGTTTGTGTGAGACTGTCATTGTGGCTCCCACTTTAATGTTCCAGCAAAATAACGGTGTCTACTGTGCCATGTTCATGCATGGGTAGGTGTTGCATGAAGGCTTTAAGGCAGTGGACTGCCGTTTGAACTGCAGATCCCTTAGGCAGTTGTCTAGTGTGGTGTGCCCACAATGGAATTGGATGAGTGTCAAACATCTCCATGAAAACAGCTACAGTCATGAGTATAGGTCACTATGGAGTTAGACTGTCTGTCATGTCAATGAGAGTATCCGTGGCCAGGGGTAGAGGCCACAGGGGAGCTGTATCAGCTTCAGCTATGTCCAGGTGGGCACTTTCAGCCAGGAGTGCAGGCAGCTATGTACAGTGTAGCCCACTTTAGAACATGTGTGTTGACCTGCTGTGCACTCCTGTAGTGTGCCAACATCCACTAATATAACCAAGGTGGTCAATTCCCACAACTAAACAGATATACTTATAGATGTCAAATGGACTTCTACTGCCCTCAGAAGACATGTCTCCTCCAAGTCACCGTATGGAGAGCTTTGAACATCCTGTGGTTCCTGCAGTGGTTAGAGTTCTTTGTACAGGCCTTACAATACACTGAGCAGTTCTTGCATGGTCTGGTTAGTGGCAATCTGTGCCTGGATCACAGACCTGCACATCTGATTGATGCCAAAGGTAATATCCAGGTTAAGGAATATTCTGGATTTATGGCACCAATGGTCTTTCCACAATGATATGTGCAATTTTGAGGTGATGTGGCTCTCAGATGCTGCCTGTGTATCAGAGTTGGAGCTGACAAAGATAGGAGTTCTCTCGCTAAAGAAAGACAATACTGGTGGTTCATTCTGGATCTCTGCAGTCCTCTGAGTTGTGGGAGAGGGGAGTGTGCCTCCACTCTTACCACTGCTGACCATAGTACATTATCCTCTATGCCAGGTGCATGATGCCATCGTCATGAGCTGTTTAGGGACCTGTTGACCTTATGCATCTGCCAACTTGCACTGGGTCCTCTTCATATGGAACCTGTGACCACATACAGATAACTTGTTAGTGGTATAGCTAGTACATATGTGTGATGCCCACCACTGTGTGACACACAGACTGCTACTGGCCAAGAAATATGAGTGCATCCATGTCTTATGGTTTTTTTTTTTTCCTTGTTGATGCCCC
This sequence comes from Protopterus annectens, assembly GCF_019279795.1. NCBI lineage: Eukaryota > Metazoa > Chordata > Ceratodontiformes > Protopteridae > Protopterus > Protopterus annectens. Next base: position 520,117,281 of record NC_056733.1, read on the forward strand.
CCTGTGTGACGGAAATGAATATGTGTATATCTGAATAAGTCAGGTTGAGATGCTGTAGGCTGTGTCCTGCAGGAATGGTATGTCCTAAGACTCTCCTGGTGCATTTTGTAGACACTTTGACAGTAACTATGACAGAACTACCTTGTGGTGTAGGTTGCCCATGTTGCAGCGCTGATGTTCTTGTGAAACATAAATGCATATGGACATGTCAGAATAAAGTGGGTAGTAGCAGTAGGCAGTGTCCTACTAGGATGCCTTATGCCACTACTCATTTGGTACATCACCTACAGGCATTCAGGTGTTCATCATCAGCTCAAGTCCCAAATCCAGTCAACTACAAAGTATCACCATTGAGGAATACCAATAATTCTTCAGTGTCCACAACTGCCAGAGTGTTGAGGCTCTGCCACCACTGGTCAACCTGCCATGGTATTACCTGAGCCTAAGTCTTGGGATGGAGGATTATACTGTTGCTTTTGCAACATCTGAGCCATTTTTGTATTATGACTACCTACTTAATGCCCTGCAGCAGTCCCTGTCACACCAGATCATTTGAAGTCCTTGTTTCTTTTAACCTTGTGAAATGTACACCTCCCAGATTTGAGTGTGATCTGCAGTAGCATTTTCTTGTGTGCTGAACTTCTCTACCTATTGACATTCTTATGGTCTCATGGTAGGTCAGGTATACATTTAAATCACTGTGGGTATGCAGCACCCTCCTTGTCATCCAATACCTGCATCCTCTATCCTCGGCACTGTACATTGCTATATGGTAACTGTTTTGATACTGTGCCATAGTGTTGCAGCTGTGGGCATATCAGCCACATGTATTGTCCCTTGTACCTCTGTTAATGACACTGTGTGCCTGATATACATCTCCATTAAACTGTCCTGCTGTCTTTGCACATATACAGCAGTGTGTAGACACTGACATGGCAAGACTGAGCCTGCCATCTTCTGTGCACCCTGCGTGGATAAGCACTCCACAGAACTGCAAGTCTTCCTGCCTGTTCCTTGTGCCCTGAGTAGATCAACATCTCTCATAGAGAGATAACGTCTCCTGTTAGTTTCCTGTGTGCTGGATGGATGAGTATCCCCCACACAGAACTGCAACCTTTCATGGTTGTCCTCTGTCAGTTTGAATTCCCTGAACCTGTCAGACCCCTGTCATGGCCATTGCAGTATTACCACACACACACACCCTATATGACAGTGTCAGTTGTGACCATGTCCCCTTGAGTAGTGACTGTGACATTGGGGTCCATTATCACTTATATCCTATCTGCTGTCATGTTCAATGTATGACAGTACACTTTTTAAATACACTTTTATCTGATTCTGTAGACTGCTTGCTGTAATGCAGTTACCCACAAAATGGCAAACATTTTTATCTCCATAAAATAGGCTCTTAGCACAGCTATGTACTCTAACAATGTGATTTACCATGATCCTGTCTGGGTTACACTAATTTCACAATGCTTTATCACCCCTTTATACAGTGGATATAAAAAGTGTACACACCCCTGTTAAAATGCCAGCTTTTTGTGATATAAAAATGAGACCACAATAAATCATTTCAAAACTTTTCCCACCTTTAATATGACCTATAACCTGTACAATTCAATTGAAAAACAAATCTGTTAGGGGAAAAACATATAAAAATAAAAAATGTACAATAAGCTGCTTGCATAAGTGTGCACACCTTTAAACTAGTACTTTGTTGAAGCACCTTTTGATTTAATTACAGCATTCAATTTTCTTGAGTACACACCTACCATCAGTTAAAGAGACTCTAATTAACCCCAAATAAAGTTCAGCTGTCCTAGTAGGATTTTTCTGACATTTACTCAGTTGCCTGCTACAACAAAAGCCATGGTTTGCAGAGCTTACAAAGCATCAAAGGGATCTAATTGTTCAAAGGTATCAGTCAGGAGAAGGTACAAAAAAATTTCCACAGCATTGGATACACAATGGAACACAGTGAAGACAGTCTTCAAAATGTGGAGAAAATATGGGACAACAGTGACGTTGCAAAGAACTGGACATCTCTCTAAAATTGATGAAAAGGCAAGACAAAAACTGGTCAGGGAAGCTGCCAAGAGACCTACAGCAACACTGAAGAAGCTGCAGGAATTTCTTGCAAGTACTGGTTGTGTACTACATGTGACAACAATCTCCCGTATTCTCCATATGTCTGGGTTATGGAGTACAGTTATAAGACAGAAGCCTTTTCTTTTGCAGAAAAACATCCAGGCCTGGCTAAAATTTGCAAACCAATACATCAAGTGTTATGGTCTGATGAGACCAAGGTTGAATTTTTTGGTCACAATTATAAAAGGTACATTTGGCGCAAAAACAACACTTTGCATCACCAAAAGAACACCATCCCCACGTTGAAGCATGGTGGTGGCAGTATCATGCTTTGGAGTTGCTTTTCTTCAGCTGAAACTGGGGCTTTAGTCAAGGTGGAAGATGGAATTATGAACAGTTCCAAATACCAGTCACTTTTGGCCCAAAACCTTCAGGTGTTTGCTAAAAAGATGAAGATGAAGTGGCATTTCACCTTTCAACATGACAATGACCCCAAGCATCTTAAAATCAACAAAAGAATGGCTTTACCAGAAGAAAATGAAAGTTTTGGAATGACCCAGCCATAGCCCAGGCCTAAATCCAACGGAAAATCTGTGGGGTGATCTAAAGAGGGCTGTGCACAAGAGATGCCCTCTCAATCTGACAGATTTGGAGCACTTTTGCAAGGAAGAGTGGGCAAATATTGCCAAGTCAAGATGTGCCATGCTGATAGACCCCTACCCACGAAGACTGAATAGTGTAATTAAATCAAAAGATGCTTCAACAAAGTATTAGTTTAAGGGTGTGCACACTTATGTAACCAGTTTATTGTACATTTTTTTATATTTTTCCCCTAACAGATTTGTTTGTTTTTCAGTTGAATTGTACAGGTTATATGTCACATTAAAGGTGGGAAAAGTTTTGAAATGATTTATTGTGGTCTCATTTTTTATATCACAAAAACTGGCATTTTAACAGGGGTGTATACACTTTTTATATCCACTGTATATTCTGGGACCAGATCCTGTTGGTGCATGAGCATTAGGTCAGTTATGCTGTAAGAGTATGGTTAAGCTTGGCCACACTAATGAAAGTGTTTTTTTTTCAAGCTAATGACCATGGCCATCAGCTGCTTGTTCTAACTGTGCACAGGCATTGATATAATATTGTGAGGATAGGCTGGCCAGCCCTAATATTGCCTTCCCTTACCTTATTGACCATGGATACTGTGCTGTTGTGTTGCTTGTTAATGCATGTTACATAGTTTCCACAATATGTCACTGTGTACCTCAGCTACCATTTTTGGTCCTGGACTTGATGTACTGAGTGGATATAGTCTCAGTAGGGATGGACTCTGGTAAGGCTTCCACGTGGTGAAGCAGGAAGTTCAAATTCTTTGTATACCTGCTGAGGGATTAAGAAGGTCTTATAAAGTGGATGCATGTCACATGCTTGTCAGGGCAGTGAATGATGACACTGGCATCAATTTCTTTAGCTAGCAACATTGCTATAAATACAGTGACCTGAAGAGGCAACACTCAGGCCTTCTCCAGTGGGAAGAAAAGTTAAGGAAGTTCCTTGGTATTTCAGTGAGCAGTTTGTGTTTGCTGTAGCTGTTACTATAGCAGTAAATGCATTCTACAGTTATGCATATGCAGTGCTCTTTAATGTTCTTTCAGCTTTACAACAGCAGCAGCAGTAGTACAGGAGATTAAAGAGACCAGGATTGCCTGCTAGAGAAGACAAGCTGGCACTCCAGGTCATGGGAATAAGTTTACTGTATTGCTGACATTACTGTGTAATTGTACTTAACCGGTTTATTCCAGCATCTCACAGTAGTTTTGTGTGTTTTCATATTTAACCATTGCTTTGTCAGTGGCTTAATAAATTAGCTTTTCTTCTGATTACCGTGCTGCTGTCTTAAACTGTTCCCATTATGCTTGCATTTGTTGTGTACCTGTGTTATCAACTGCTGCCTTTGTTTTACATTGATTTTGCTAATGTTTTTTTCTCCTTCCAGTAGCAGTTTTAATAAACTGTACCAAATCACAATGACCATTGTATTTTTGTGCATTTTTTGTTTTTTCTTATGTTGCTTTGATGTTTTGTCTTTCTCTATTTTCTTTTATCCACAGACTTGACTGTGGAGCCAGCATATGAAGTGGTGACTGACATGATCTGCACTGGCCACTGATCTGACCACTGGGTCCCTGGAAGTCCTTGGGCCTGTCTCTTTGCAGGATGATGAAGGTCACCCTTTGGAAGTTGACCTGAAAGGCCCACCAGCAGCCTTTATCACTACTTCTTTGCTGAGTGGCATAGGGCAGTCATGGATAGTGATCTAGAGATGCCCTCCTGGGTCATCTGGCATGAAGTTTAGTGGCTATTAAAGACCAAGGTGGACCAGCAGTTTAGTGGTCACCTTGGCACCCTGGAGTGTCTCTTTTTGTGTCTGGTAGAGTCATGCAGCCAAATAGCCCTGATGACTAGGCCATCAGATGAGGAACCCACCTATAATAGTAGTCATGGAGGTGATCGATTCTGGGTGGGTTCTCCTCTTGAATGGCTTGGCAAGACATCCTCACTAAGGTGTACCCCCTTCTTTGTGAGTCAATCCCCATCCCTCATTTGTAGTCAGGTACTTCCCATCATCAGTTGCCTGCCCTCTGTCAGTCTGCATATATCCATTATTGCAAATTATTCTTTCAGTAACTCCCCAGTTGGTCTTTGTCTGTGTTACAAGTTTGTGTCTACCTCTGTTGCTATCCCCTGCAGCTACTTCCTGCCCACACCTTCACCATGCCACTTTCTACATCTACCCTTCATATAAAAATAAAAAAGGACACCTGCCCCAAAATTAATAGTCTTATTCCCCCACCCTCACACCACCCTTTCCTTCTCATTGCCTTGTGTGTACTTCTTCCTGCTTTTCCTCCTTTTTGACTATCTTATCATCCCTTTCCATCACATTTGTATAATAAAATGGTTAGCACATTTTGTACAGCCCTTGTATGGGCTCCCATCTGTGTTCATGTAGCGGATATGCAGAGCTTTGATGTACATGTGTGCATGAAGTGTTGAACACACTATCTACATGCTGATATCCCTGGGTCATGCGACCCCCACACCCCAATGTAATGCAGTCCACTCACTTGCAGAGTGGCTGTCATTGTCACAACTGTGAGGCTTAATTATGCAACCCAGCTTCAGATATAGCCACAATATGCTAGCAGTTATAAGTACCTAACCCCATTGGGTCACATCATGTTGTCTTCAACATGCTATTTATCCCAGTAGGGTCATGTTATGCTTTTTTCTGAATACCCGGGTCTATGTTAAATGTTCGAACATCCAGAATGTCGAATATTACATGGTCGAGACCAAATGTTCGACATTTGGATGTTCGAACATGAAAAAAAAAGTAAAAGAAAACAGAAAAAAACACCTTAACAGTGTAGGCAGGGGGCAAGCCCCCCCCCCCCACTTAAATATACCAACTCCGGGACCGCACTTCAGTGCAGACAAGGGAAATTCTCCCTATCTGCACCATACGGTGCCATTGAAAGTCTTTCTTTGAGCACTCAAAATTTTGAACGTTTGGTCTCGACCATGTAACGTTCGAAATTTTGAGCATTCGAAGATTTGACAGGTACCCGAATACCCATAGCATGCCCCATTGCATCATATTTCGATCAGTCCTAACAGAAAAGCAATCAGTATTTGTTTTAATATAACTGCTGATTTGTTTTTATTTCTTAGATCTTGTACACCTTGTATATTTTGACAATGAGAGTAAAATGGTTGCTGCCTACCAGTGGTGGAAAGATTTATCATTCATCTGATGAGATATGTTTTGGAGTACAGATGATATCCAATATGATTTTTGTTTTGCTCTAGTCTGCTTATTGACACCCTAAGATTAGTCTTTGTTAAGAATCTACTAAATGTATCTTTAATGTTGACAAAAACACAAATAAACTACTAGAAATTAAAAGAAAAGGCAATGACAATGCACGTACCAAAATGTTTAATATTGTTAGTGCTTTCGTAGAGTATAATACCCCTACTTTATCAGACAATGAAAAGTAGTGAAAAAGCCAGTTATATAACAAAAAGTCACATGGTAATCAACTGACTCTCTTAAAATCAATTAAAAGCGTATAAAATAAATGATATAATTAATTGAACCATAACAAATAACAAAAAATCAAAAAACTAAACAACTAAACTTTATAAGTGCATCTAAAATGGGATATTTGTTTTAACCGGTAATAGCTTTGTATCTTTAATGTTATTTGGTATGTCATCAGATGCTCTCTGCTCCCACAGAAATATTCACTTTATTCCAGGGATGATCACATCTCCTGCAGTTATACACTTGTTTGTGTTTTGTAATCTGAATAACATAAATTTAAACTAGATTACCCAAAGCTAGGCTGCCTCTGTAGAGTAAAACACTATCTTACTTTCCTACTCCCCACCCTATTATATGCCTCTTTTATCCTAACCAATCTCAACTCCTCTCTATCAGCAACAATGCTACAATAAAGTAGCCAAATTAAAACTAAACTCTTTCAAAATAAATAATTCTTTATTGTATTCTCAATTAATTACAATCTTCAGACTACTGCATAACCTGAAAACTTCCCATCGCTTCACTTCACTCCATTATTCAACCTTACACTTCTAAAAGACCTTTACACTCCACTGACAAATCGCTATTCTTTATAACTAAACCTAACAACAATGCAGGATATGTTCACACTGTATTGCTAATAGCTGGAATACCATCCCACTGCACTTAAGAACAGTCTTCAACCTGAAAGACTTTAAATTCCAACTGAAGCAACACCTGATAAGTGATGGCTCTGTACCTGCACTGCTTCTGGTTAAACTGGTACTAATATACCTACATGAATTCATGCCATAGCTCTCAGGTACACAAAACTTAATGTATTATTACCACAGCCATACCCTCCTCTGTCATCTCATCTCGTTTATATACCTTGTGCCTCTTCCTCTTCTTTTCTTTATTTGGGCTGCTTTAACTCTTTTATCTTAAACAATTTTGTTCATATAAAACCCATGTAACTGTTTATTTTAATCAAAACTGTAAATGATGTAACTGATGTCCGTGATGTTTGAATAAGGGAACTGTTCCTTATGAATGAAACTGACTATAAATAATGAAATGATGTATATGATGTCTGCATAATGGAACTTTTCTCATCAGACCTCCACTGAAAAAAGGCATTGCTTGATCAGACAATGCTGGTAAACAAATGCCAATGAGTAAAGATTACATTTGAATTTGGCTGATCTTTATATTCCTGTAACCCAAAGGGGTACATGTCCTATATTGACCAAGTCACATCCAACATTCAGATTAGTTATCAGAAAATTGTAACTCTAAGACTGTTCATATTTCCTAGCAAGCAACATGACTTGCCTTCCTTTGCCTGTTCCAACTTTTCTCCTGTATTCAAAAGAATATGAGAATAGAAGATTATGATCGAGTTTCCACTCATCAGTGGCATATTATGTGTTTGAGACATGGATGCCAAGAAATTCCATGTTGAGAGTGTGTAATAATCCACTATGATTAGAGATCCTTTCATAATTCTTTGTAGTGCATGGTGATTTATCTGACCCATGTGCTACTAATTACACAAAACTAAAGTAAAAAAAAATAAATAAACTCAGGGTCTTGTGCCGGTAGAGTAGTGAGGAAATGTTTGATGTCCTTACATACCACCTGTGTAAGGGAAGCAGGTTGAATCAAAATAGTGCTTGTACTATAGTAGCAGGAGGAAAATGGAGTTGTAGCTGTTGCATGACTTGCTATTGCTGCTGTTGTTTAATAGCTGAATCTGTTAGCTTTTACTTCCCAACTCAATGTTAACAGCAAGTACGTGGTACTTGTCAATTGTTAAGGCACCCATTGTAGGCATTGTTAAGGTTGGGTCTTATGCTAGAGAAGTACTGAACTTGGATATAATTTAACAGTTACTGGAGCATAATCATAGCTCTCTATGCACTGCAGAAGTATTGTGTCCAGGCCGTTCTCCTGAGCCATGTCCTGGTTATAATAGAAATGTGTGCATTTTAGGAGGCCAAACAATTATTCATCAGTGAAGTTCTGTTGTTCAGACTTCTTGTATGAGTATTTAAAATGTTTAAAAATATAACTTATGTCATGTACTAGTTAGTCAGGACTTAAAATGGCAACAGCCATTCATTTCTTTCTGAATATTTGTTGCCAATATCCTTTTTTTTCAGCTTTCAACAATTGAGTCCATTCCTTGTCAAATGTCGTCCACTGATTTGTAGTGACTGGATGTGCAATAATACCCCATCCCCTTAATATTTCAGCTGCATAGCTTCTGAAAGTCCAAGATTTTTTTGTTTTTTACTTTTCAAGTCTTTATGGTTAGATTGAGGCCAAGAAAGCCAAACCGCACTATCTGAGGTACACTTATTAATAAATCGAAAAAAAATAATTCAAATCATCTATATCACCCATCCATATAATTAATATATCATCCAAATAACAATAGTATTCTCAAAAAAATTATTTAAAAGGTGATGTAAACACATAATTGGTGTTCCACCACCAAAGGGCTATATTAGCATAAACAAGGGCTACCACTGCCTCCATGGCTATTCCCCTAGTATGTTTGTAATATTCTGCACCAAAGAATACATATTTATTGCATAATATTACATAATATAATTTTTCATAGTAGCACTAATCAACCTAAATATCATTGTGGATAAAATACTTGTTGGAAAGAAGTGCTTCATGAAACAATTCCATCCCTGTGTCATGAGGGATCACCAAAATCAAATCCTTTACATTGATCCCAACAAACAGGGAATCACCTGTATATATACTTTTCCCTATGAAGTTTAAAAAAATGCCAAGAGTCCACCAAAATATTTATTTTTATCACTTAAAAAACTTCTACAGGAAACCAACTTATTCCTTAGTTTTTTTGTATTACGATAGTAACCACCGTAAATGGCAAAATATAAATTTAGTGAAGAGACAAATGGTTAATATGTAATGATGTGATTTTCAACAGGGAACTAGAGTTGTTAAAGCAGATGTTCAGGGATAGGAAATGACCTGAAGACATTATTAGAGGACCTCAGTGGGGAAATAATTATGAATTATAGACTTCTAGTTTCCAACCAATATTAAAATTCCCAGGTAGTTTGACTGTCCCTACAGGAAATTACAGAAGTGAATATACTAGGGCTGTGGGTTTGCCTTATGGTCAGAATTTTCATGAGGTGAGGGACATTCTGGATGAAAATTTAAAAGGGTATTCAGTACACTTGGATTAGTTTCCAGTTAGGGTGAAAACCCTTCATTGTGTATAAGAAGGAAAATAACATTAAGTAGATGTTGGAGATCAACCAGGATAAGGTTGGAAACTATACCAACATGGGGAGAGGGGTGAATAAATGTGGAAGGTGCTCCCAGTGTAGGTACATTTTTGATGGTTCTGATATAGTTGTGGGAAATTACCATAGGCACAATTGTAACACCAATGAGGAGGTGTATGTAGCCACTTGTTTAGCATGCCATGCCTTCTATGTTGGCAAGATGGAGAAGACCCTTAAAACAAGAATTTACCAGCATGTGTATGCAATTAAAAAGCAGGGTGACAACAGTGCTTTAAGTAAACATGCAAGGGGCAGTTTGAGTTTTAATAAATTTCTGTTTTGTATCTTAGAGGAGGTCCATAGGAATGACAAGGGCAGGAACTGAGAAATCTATTTGGAATATAGGGAGTTGTTTTTGCAAATATTATTAGATGCCAACCAATTTCCATGAATTAATGAAAGGTATTCATTGTGAGTGCATTGGTACTAAGGGCTGAGAGACTATAGAAAAAAGATATGTAAACCTAGTCTTGGCTAGAAATGTATTAACAAATATTGTGAATTGGTACACTACTAGTTTAAAGTGATACGGATTAGAATTTCAGTAGCATACTTCAAATTTTTTTTTGTAAGAAGGTTTTGATATATATTTACACGCATTTTTGGTAATGCATTGGTGACTATAATAACTTTCAAATATTTTCATGGGTTTCAGTAATGAGGAAAGAAACATTTTGAACAGGGTAGGGCCTTCTATTATAGTTGTCTCCTAACATTATGTTTTTTATTATTAATAACAAAAAATGTCCCCACGGGATGAACCAGAAAGAAAACAAAAGTCACACAAATTCATTGAAGGGTAGAGCAAGGACCACCAGAAGCAAAATAACCACAAACTTTATTGAACAAATAGTTTTTATTACCACTTTCATCCCAAAAGAGACTTCCTCAGAATAAAATCAATTCAACAAGTAAATCTTTTTATACAAGTACAATCAATTAAAATATCAATCATCCCTAATTTAGCAATCAATTAAACAACAATTCAGTAAAATAGGTAAAAATGCAAATACTATACAAAAAATAGTTTTTTAAAAACTTTTCTTGAAAATACAAAGGTCATACTAATAACTAATTTTTAACCTTCTGCTTTTCAAGAAACACTTAATATTTATGGTTTCATTCATTCCTAATGGCTTAACAACTCCTAATTTTAACTGCCAAATGGTCTCCCTTTGTTCTATTCTTTCTTTGTAGCCCCCTCTCCTAACACTTCTGGGCACTTGTTAAACAGTAAACAAAAATTACTTATGGTTGGGACAGTTAAGGGTATGTTTAAATAATGCATTGTTGTGTTTTTTACTCTTGATAGAATAAAGATGCTCCTTGACCTGGTTGACATACCAACATTAAAATCCCTACAGGATGAACAGACAGCTATATAAACTATCCTTTGGGTATTATAATTGTATACTCCAAAAATATGAATAGTTTTGTCCAAATGGGGCAACTCAACAAAAGGCATTCTAGTATGTACCTACATATAGTACAAAACCCACATTTATACATTCCCTTGTCCCTCCCAAATATCATAAAAACTATCATTTTGTAAACACCATTTCAGATTATAAGTAAGTCTAGGTTTATTACCTATAACTTTTATTAAATCTAAATTATCTTTGAGAATATTCCAATTCTTGTCAATAACTGAAGTAATACCATTTCTATCTGTTGACGTTTCAAGACAAGATATATCATACCTATTAGTCCTTACTTCCATATCTCTCTGTTTTAGTCTAAATAGCAATATGGGCTGAAAATCCATACTCCTACATTTCCTAATGTCTTCTGATTCAATACGGTGGTGGTGCTGTGGTAGTGTTGTCACCTCACAGTTAAACGTTGCCCGTTCGATTCTCAGTTAGAGCGTCTTCTGTATGGCGACATGCGTGAATGGGCGTTCCTTCATTGAAGGTTGTGCGTTAGGCCCAGCAAGCCAGCATGTAAAAATCTACTGCCAATCATTAGCGGACCGGAGTTCCGCTGTGTTGACCCCTAACCGGGAATAGCCGAAAGACACAAACACAAACAAATATTTGTACCTTCTTTCCAAAAACAATTTGGTGATCAAACTAATCTCTTGTTCAAACACATAGTCATCCATTGTCTTCCTGGAAGCACATATATATTGGCTTTTTAGAATGTTATTTTTCATAAAAGTGGGATGATTACTAGAATAATGTAAGTAACTGTTTACAAAAGTATTTTTTCTAGAAACTTTGCTGTTAAATTTAAGACCTACCATATCCCACTTAATAGTAACATCCAAAAAAGTTGACTTCAAGACCAACATTCCCCAGAGTGAATTTAAAAAATTCAGACTCATTATTAATAATGTTGACTACTTTATTAACATGATTTATATTCCCTTCTAAAACAAAAAAATAAATCATCTGCATATCTAATATAAAACACAACCTTACACTTACAGAAAATAGGCTTCAAAACCATTTGCTCCCACCAACCAAGAACAATGTTTGCATACGCGGGGGCAGCTGTGGACCCCACAGCTACTCCCTTTAATTGCTTATAAACTTTTCTGTTAAACAAAAAACAAAACATTTTTATAAAGCACAAGTTCTAACAGGTTACAACAAACATGAATGTCATCATTAGGAAAATGTGCTGTAGAACCTTAATATTGCCTAACATAATCAATACCATTATCATGGGGTATACTGGTAAAAATTGAATTAATGTCAACCGTAAACATCACATTTTCACAAAAATCAAACTTATAATTAAGATTAAATATTATAAACTTATTTAAAAAATCCCATGACTCCTTAATAAAAAATCCATTTGTTGAACTACAGTATTTAAAAAAATGATCCAAAACCAAAGAAATTCCCTCAGTCACAAAGTTAGGAAATGAAACTATAGGTCAGAAGGGTGGATTGGTTAGGCCCTTATGAATTTTAGTTATTCCGAATAAGGTCCCCAACATCGGGTGATCAATAACCATAAATTCATACATTTCAGGAGAAATAGAATCCTCCATTAAAATGTCATAAAGCTGTGCCCAGAATTTTTTATAACCCTCAAGCACCTTAAAATAATCAACACATAAATATTCTGACGTGTTACTTAACATATATTCCATTGCTGAAAGGTATTTGGTCTCTTCCGTAATGACTAAACCCCCACCCTTGCCGGCCTTCATAAACCTTAAATGATTTAAATTTTTAAGCTCTTTTAAATCTTTCTTATAAGTCTAAGCATTTTTTTCTGCGTCATTTGGTTGCTAAGATAGAGAAATATGAAAATAATGACAATATAAATAGTAAGTGAACAGTAATTGATATTTATTTTACAGTACTAGACAGGGGCCCAGTATCAGTATAGTTGTATTCCCCATCATGTAAGTTGTAAAATAAATTATTTCAGTAAGATGGACGTAGCATGGTTTTAGAGTTACTAATGTTAATATGGACTGCCAATATTCATTGCCTATAGGTGTCAGAAGGATGTATCTAGAGAAACTCCTGGAGGCATCACTAGGCTTTAATGATAATGTTACTTATTTCAATATACATCACTAGATAGCCATATTCCCTGTATTCTTTTACACATTATGCTTACTGCCTCTGTCATGTCTGTTATTTTGGCACCAGGTAAACTTGAAATTATTTTGCTGATGTTGTGTCCTCTACAAATATAAGAATCAGTGTTTCAGTAATGAATTCTATATAATAAGGATCTAATTTCCTTATTGCCATAGTTTCTTCAAATTGCTGTTCTAAACTAATCCTATCTATAGTAATAAATGGTTCACTAGGCAAGCTATTTTGTCACTAATTTATATCTTCAAAAACATTTTTTTCTTTAATATCTACAGTTGTTCTAGTCATAGTGCTTTCTAAAAGTTACACGCCTAATAAGAAGAGATTATTTTTCTCTCCTCCCCTTAGTTGCCCTGATCTTACTTCTTACCCCATGAGTCACTGATTCAGTTTTAGTGCTTTGTAAAGATAGTTATCATGACTGACTTCTCTGATGGCACTGCTCTGATTTACAGTGTTCTCTGTGGAGCCGACGCCCATGTCATGAGGCACACCTAACTCTCTCACTGCAGCTTAAAAATATGAAAACAGCAGTTTCAGGACAATGAAAACTACAGCAAGATTTTTTGTAATTACAAGGTAGAAAACAGCTGTATTTGCCAACATTCAAGGGTGTACTCTTACAGAACCACCATATATATGTGTGTGTGTGTGTGTATATATATATATATATATATATATATATATATATATATATGTATGTGTGTGTGTATACACATACACGTTTCTGGAGTAGTGTAAATTATCAAAAATGTGTTCATGTTGGCATCTGTTTTGTTGATGCACTGTGGTTGACAGGTATTTGAGATTGACAATTCCTGGGTTAGGGGAGTATGCTATTTCCCTGGGGAGCGTGTGATCTTGGAGTTAGTATGTATAATTTATTTATTTAACATTGCTTTACTGGGAAAGTCCGACTGGGACAGAGCCCATTTTCAGCAGAGGCCCAGGGAGAAACACTGCAGATGCATGTCTTGGGAATTAATTAATTAATTTATTTGGAACAAATTAATTAATTAATTAATTAATTAATTAATTAATTAATTAATAGTGTGAGGAGAAAACTATGCTTTTTTACTTCACTTGCTTTGAGGTTAATGCTCACAGCATGTGCAGAATGGTGTCAGCATTAACATGACAACATTAGTTTATGAAGAAAAAAAAAGAGTATAAGCTATATCAAGCCTGAACACAAAACACAAATTTAAGCAGACTGTGCTACATGGAATGATTAACCTCTCCTTCATACACAGCTAGCAAAAGAAATGTCCACCATTTATACAGGATGCAGCATAAAACAGCATTGCAGTTTACTTTCCTTCCTTGCATTTCTGACACTGGCAACTGCATTCCAGGAAAAAAATGCTTGGGTAAACCTTTCAGTAACAGTGTCATAGACATCACAGATACTGTGCCATGGGATTCCATGTGAGAGATAAACTTATGTCACATTCTTGCAGAATTATTTTCAAATTCAATGTTTCTCTCAATCTCTATGACAATGGAACATGAACCTTATACAGCTTTTTGAAGCTTTTGTGAAACATTTGAAAAGTGACTGCTGATGGGATCATTGTTTGCTTGCAGAAGCCATGGAAACAGTTGTTTGCTGACATATAGCAGATTTCATGGGAATAATTGACTGTAACTACTTCCTTTCAAAGGTTACTGCAGGTATTCTAGAGAAGACAAATCAGTTAATCATGGTCCACATGGTAAATGCTTCATAATCTGGGAAGAAGCACATATAAACTGTTTCACAAATGAATGCAGGCAATATTCTCTCCTTTGACATTTGTAGTTACTTTGCAAACATCTTAGCTTCCCCATCTTCTATAGTTTTTTCTTGAAAGAAAAAAAGAGAATAACCTGCATCACTGCAATAGAAGGGCATGATTTACATCACTGATTAACCATCACAGATGTTTATCCATTACTTAATAACCTTTTGTAGTTCTCATTCTCTCTGCAAAGTGTGAAACTGTGACCTCCATAAATTAATTATACACATACTTCAGTTTTAAAAGATCAGTGATTTACCAGTGTCAGCAATTGTTTATATTAAGACATAAATGGTCTGCAGTAGCAAGCATTGCCCCCTTCTGTGATATAGGCCAACCTTATATCTAATTTTCAAGCAGTAAATAATTCTTTGAATCTATTTTTAAATACAAAGATGAGATTAAATAATATGTAACATTGTGTGAAGCAGGGGGCGGCAGCTCCCTTGCTGGATATGTGTGTCCATCTTTCACTGGAATTAGCTCAATAATACCCATTAACATTTCATTTTTTATACATCATCCTTTTTAAAGTTCAGAAAGTACAGCATTGCAATAACAACTAAAAAAATGCCAAACGCCTAACTGACAGCACCATGGGATGTCAGTCAAGTTAGCATCGGCCACACCTGTGCAAGGTACGATGGTGAGTCTTAATTTAAACAATCACCCAATTGACTGCATTTGAAATCTGACAAGAAGAAAGAGTAATGGCTGATAGAAGACAAGCTTGCCATGTGGCATAATACATATGTCTGGTTTGTACCATCTCTTTACCAAAAAAAAACAAAACATTAACTATAACAGGAAGAAAAGGTAATGAAAAAAATCATGGTGTCATAATACGTATAGCCATTTATTACTCCTGTTCCCAAAACATATATGTATTCAAAAAATAAATGGTGGTACATAAAGCCTGATAGGAGGAAAAAGTAAAACATCAATCCATCTAGCTATAACCCATTTTTCCACGTGGGGTTGGGGTGCCACTTCAGGAGTAACAGTCATCTCAAGCCAGTATTTACTGTGTTGCCCTCAGTCCCATTACCTTCTTTCCCAAAAACTGTCACTCTTCTTGGCCAGGTGGTAAGCTATTACTGCTGGCAAGTGGGTCCTCTCCATCCTCAGAGACAGTTATGCCATGTCTTGGGAAAATATTCCCCTCTGAAAAAGCATGCCACAGCCTCCTCAAAACAAATATGTTCTTTGTGTTTCACTGTTGCAGTCCTGACTTGTGGGGATTTCCTGCCATGAAAGCCCTTGGCCAGCCCAACTACCAGGGAAATTGTTTGCTCCCCCTAAGGCTGGCGGATTTTTCTTGCCATCAGAGCCTAAAGTAGTGTTTCATTGTGCCGGTCAGTCTAGATCAGAGAGAAGTTGTCAGAAAGATAAGTACCCCATTGGGGAACTCCTTTCTTTTTTCCTTAAACTCATGTCAGATAAAGTAAATAATTGTCTCTGCTGTGGTAAGCAAATCCCACACAGAGACTTCCACTTGCTTTGTGTCTCCTGTTCAGGCTCAGATCACTACGCCGTAGTTGCCACTTTTGAGCCTGCTTTAACTCTTGGATGATCAGACATAGGACCAAGATTTTAGATAGATTCCTTAGTCTTAAATTTTCTTATCAGCATCCGATGGGATCCGCTGGTCATTCAAAGGTTGAGCAGCCTTAGCATAATAAGGAAAAAGATAAGAAACCCAAGTTTAGACCATCGGATAACAACCATTTTCCATCTGTTTCTCTTTCTTGGCTTGTGACTGTGGAAGAAGGTGAGGTGCTTTCACAGCCACCTTCTGGGTCTGAGGAGGTGGTGCAAGCCTATGTTGAGACCCATTCAAAGTCCAACATGCCGTTGGAACCCTTTACTTCTACACAGACCCTTGCTTTTCAACTCCTTGGTTGGCTCCAGGGCTGCTATGCAGGCCTGGGCTACCAAAGAGTGCTCTCTTTACAGTGACATACATTTGTGGCTTCCAAATACACCAGTTCATATTTCTTCCAGAGAGACAGGCATCAGGATGTCGGACGTCCCAAGGCCAAAGCAACTCCTGTGAAGAATACTGCTGCTGGGCCTTTGACTTGGCCTACTGGCTCTCATTCTCAGGGATACTAACAGGACTTCGACTTTTTCTCACTCTCCCACCCAGTTACTGTTGTGTTCTTAAACACCACTTCTTTCTAGTTGCCTGCCCCATATGTTAATTTGACCATATATCTCATTTCCTCTCGGCTTTTGCTGGCTGGTGTGAGTAAGCATAAAATTATCACTTTGTGAAATCACTCCCCTTCAGCTATTTAAATTTATTGGCCATTCTACTGTATTCCATAGTACCAGAATACAACAGTGACCACCCCCTTTCAATCTGTCTTGCTGTTTTAAAAATAGTGACTCTACTAAAACTTAACTTTTTAGACAGGTAAAACTTAAGTTACCTACTTTCACATCTGACTCCTCTAGTGCACACTGCAGTGTTTAGGATAAACCATTTTTTTTCATCTTACCTTTAAGCATCTATTGCAAGACCACCAGTTATTGGAGAGCCCACATTCTGCCTCTCACTATCATCTTCAGATTAGTGCTTCTGTTTTCTCCTGGTGAGAGAAGGAGTGCAGTTACATTATTTCCTGGAGACTGCTGATCACCAGAAAGCTTAATAACTGCTTTATGGGTGACAGCTTGGAATCTGTGCTTATATTCTGATCCTGGTGAGAGTAAGAACAGAGTGCATTGATTCCTAACTCTTTCTGGTTGGAGAGTGAGTGTCTGTGCTTAATGTACCTGATTGGTCTGGTTGTTATTCGAGGCATCTACCAGAAAAAGGCTACAAGCCTACAGACCATTGCATCATCTGGGACAAGACTGTGAATCACTAAACAGGCCGTGGCCTGCTTCACTTCTTGGGATTGGTGCTAACATTTTGCTTCTGGTGAGAGAAGAAGCAAAGGAGTATTGTATCCCAACAGAGTGAAGCTGTGCTGAGACCAGCATTAGTAGCAGCCAGGCAGTAGCCATTCATGCAACTCCCCTCTTTTTATCATACTTGATAAGCTAATTCTTTATTTTTCAGTAAGTACTGCTTGATTTCTTTCTAATTTCAGAATATATGTCTAAATACTTCATCCTTATATTTTCAGGGTCTACGTATTAGTTTCCCCGAAAGTGTTTGGCAGTGCTGTGTACAGACTCAGACACCTTGCGTGACATTCTTCCTGTAAAAGGAATATATAAGGAAATAGCTCCAGTACTTAGTAATAATGACCATCCCTCCTGGCATGTCTAAAGGTCAGTTCCCTATGCTTTCTCCTATTAACCTGGTGAACTTGGGCATTCTGAGGCAGTGTAGCAACTGTCTCATGTACACAGACAACCCTCTGCTCTTACCTCCCAACACTCAGACTTACGAACGACGCACTTATATATCCAAATTGGAAGCCAAGCACTCCCAAGCCAAGACCGGAATAGCTGGTCAAGAGGAGAAGGTCAACACCAGCACCACACCACATGCAACCATAGCCATCCAGAACACCCACCATCACAGTTCTCACATAAAAACACACACCCACCTTCACTGAGGCTGTCAATAGAAATCTACCCAAACAGACTCCCAAGGCAGAAACGCACTTGACCACCACAACACAGCACAAACCACAAGACACATAGCTCACCTACACAGTGTACTCCTCAACCTAAGCCCCTAAGGCAAAACAGCTTGCTCAATACACTAATCATAGGTGACTCAATAGTGAGGCACACTGATGTCCCACTCACTAGGTTGAATAACGAGAAGGTAACAGTCAGCTGTCTATCAGGTGTCAGAATCCGGCACGTAACACATGCACTCAGGTCACTCCACAACAAGTACAAGTATGACTTTGTCACTGTCCATGTGGGTGTGAATGACCTGAGACACACCTCCCTGGACTAAATGAAAAGAGACATGGAGGAGCTCTCGGATTATGTGGCCCAGGCAGGTATGACTCTAGCCCTGAGCAGCATCCTACCATTGCCCAGCATAATGCATCTGAGATACTTCAGGTACAACTGACATTGGGAAAGATGGCGATTCAGGTCATAGCCTGCTGTAGGTCCCCTCCCCAACCATGTCCCAGAACTCTCACTCCACATTCCTAAGCACCCTGGAAACTATTACTGTCCAACCCACCACTCTTATACTAGGTGACTTCAACTACCCCTTCATCAACTGGGAAAAGTACTCATGCACCAATACACTGGCCCAACACTTCCTAGAATTCATCAGTTCCAATGCCCTGGATCAGCTCATTCTTACCCCCACTAGAGGAAGCAACATACTTGACCTGGTGATTACTAACATGGGCAACCATTGCTTTACACCAATAGTCATTTTCTTGCTGGTTAGATTTGACCACAAACTAATCACTATGGAAATCCACATCTTATCCACACCCCCATAAAGGTAGCCACCACGAAAGACTTCTCCAAAGCTGACTTTAGGCTCCTAAAATAGAGGTGGCTAACTTCATGGCACCCATGTCAATGGAAAATAGATGCATGACTGCCGAATCATACACCAATGCACTGTACAAACACGTACATAAATGAATGGAACTAGCCATACCCAATAGAACCAAGACACTCTCCTTCAAAAAAAGGAAGCCGATCTGGTGGTCCCCTGCCATTAATAAACTCTACAACAGAAGGAAGAAACTGTTGCAGAAAAAGCTGAAGTCCCAAGACTGGAAAAACTCCCTTATTAGCTTCAATGAAAAGTTGAGATCCCTCATCAAAAACCTGTAAAGCCAGCTATGAAGGCAGAATTGTGGAAGACATTAAAAACAACCACAAAGCCTTCTATAGTTATATCAAGAATCTCCACAATACCCTGCATTGTGAATTACTGCAGAATGGTACCTCCTATACTGAGCCAACAAATATTGCCAACATACTGGCCGACAGATTCAGTGCCAACTTTACCCCTCTATCCCCCACTAAAGAACCAATCACAATAACCGAGGAATGCCAGGCACCCAGCATTACTGCAGCACAGGTTAAAGCTGCATTGTCCAAGGCCAAGAATACAGCTTCCATGGCACTCAACAATATCCCTGGATGTGTTGTATATGAGCTACAAAGTGAACTGGCACCACATCTGTGCGCCCTGTTCATTCACAGCCTCACGTCAGGCTTTCTCCCTACCGAATGGCGTACTGCTACAGTCATCTCTCTCCCTAAAGGGGGAGTGACTATAGACCCTGGGAATTATCGTCCCATTAGCCTGATGAGTCTGATATGTAAGGTTATGGAGCGCATCATCATGGTCCTAATTAACAAGGATATAGGGAATCTCCAAACTCTAGATCCCACGCAATTTGATTTTGTGAAAGGTAGATCATGCCTACTGGTTGACTTCTTTGAGTCAGTCACCAGAGCTGTGTATGAGGGCAAGGCAGTTCATGCAGCTTACCTCAGTCTGTCCAAGGCCTTTGATACCATTCCCCACTCAGGAATTACTAATAAACTCACCAAACTAGGCATCAACCCCTATATCACTTGATGGGTTGCAAATTGGCTCATAGATAGAATTTACAGTTTGAAAGTAGTGGACTCTAAGTCAGACTGCCGACCAGTCACGAGTGGAGTCCCACAGGGATCAGTACTGGGTCCTCTCCTGTTTGGCTTCTACTTCTCAGAAGTCCAGGCCAATACGGAGGGACTCTGGATTACCAAGTTCATAGACGACTGCAAGCTGGGAGCCATTAACTTCCCCAAGTGATGTAGACATCCTACAGAAAGGCCTCACTGAGACCAATGACTGGTGCTGAAACCATGGCCTTAAGCTTAATGCCAAAAAATGCATTATCATCTCCTTTGGGAAAAACTCAGTTCCCACAAATTACCACATCGATGGGCGCCCACTGAACACTGAAGGCGTTATAAGAGATCTGGGGACACAGGTTGACAGCAACCTCTCCTTCAACCACCACATTGCAACTGTGGTCAAAATGTTCTTCTATGCGGCACATCTCATTATCAAGGGATTTGCATCCAGGAAGAAAGAGGTCATCATCTCTCTCTACTCTTCCCTCATTAGGCCAGTCATCGAGTATAATGCCCCATTTGGCATGTACCTCACAAGATACATGCAACAGCTGGAAAAGCCACAAAAGTACCTCATGAAGAGGATCCTAGGACTTAAACACGTCCTACATGGACAGAATCAAAAAACTCCAGCTATTCTCTTTCTCATATCGTCTACTAAGAGGCGATCTCTGCTTGACTTACAAAGCCATGTCTGACCCAGCTCTGTTAGAAATGTTACATCTAAAGAAATCCCAATCACTCCGCACCACACACTCCAGAGACCTCAGCCTCATTATCACAATCAACAGAACATGCTGGAGGGACAGGTTCATAACCCAGTGACTGCCCTTGCTCTGGAATAGACTTCTCATACATGTCAACCAGAGCACATCACTGGGCCTCTTCAAGAGAAATCTTGATGAGTGGATGAGAAATAGAAAGTTTACCCCGGGATCACTCCAGTGGCTGTACTTGATAGAGGCACTGGGAACTAACGTCAGGTGGCATAATGCCAGGGCACTTCTATGGGCTAGGTTTGTAAAGGCTCCAGGACCATTAGCCTAGTATACATCTATGAACCTGTGAACTAGCTGAAGACCTGATCTCAGTAGTTAGGTTTAGACAAGCACCTGGGGATGCCTCCTCAGGTAAAAAGAAAAGGGATCCAACTTATATGAGGCTTTCCCAGATCCTTTTGAATCTGATGAGGATTCAGACCTAGAGGGGTCTGGTTCTAAAGAAGGATGCTCCCTCACCTCTTTTGAGGATTCAGATTCAGAGGAGAACCTGGCCTCTGACCCCCCCCCCCCCCCAGAGGATATCACCTTTGGTGAAACCTTCCATGCAGTGAGGGAGCATTTCCAGTGGGAAGCACAGAAATACTCTCAGTCAAAAAAGATAATCAGGGAACTTCTGGATCTGCCAGAGCACAAGCCTCACCCATTTTAGAGGCAGTTGAGGATGTCTTCCAGGATTCCTCCTTGAATCCTAGCTGTCTTCCCCCAGCACCTTGTAAACCAGACAGGTTTTGTAGGGTACAGGACTCCCATAAATACCTTTTCAAAAATCCTTCTGCTGATCCACAGGTGGTCACCCCAGGATCCAAAGGGGCTAAAGCCAGTTCCTCTAGAAACCCTCTGCCTATAGATAAAGAGAGCAAGGCCCTTGATAGATTTGGGAAAAAGGTATATACATCAGCCACCCTTACTATGAGGACTCTCAACTGTCAATTTCACATAATTAAATATCAACAAACCATTCTGGATCAGCTTAAACAAAATGTCACTGGAGGATAAAAACCTTTCTAAAGAGCTTTTGGATCACTGCCATTCCAGGTTTCAGGTAGCAAGGCATTCTTTACACTGTGGCTGTGATGCTCTGGAGGCAACTGCCACTGGCTCAGTTATTAGAAGGCATGCGTGGCTTAGGGAACAGTCTCTTCCTGATCATGTTAAATCCAATCTTCTTGATGCTCCCCTTGATAAAAAATTCTTCTTTGGACCTAAAGCTGAGGCTTTTCTTAAAAAGACAGAAGACAAAGCTATGTCTGTGCAGACTATGAAAGACTTCCTCCAAGTTCAGCTTCCTAGGTTTAGTAAGAACTTTCCCACTAAACACTGGTCCTTTCCCTCTCAACCTAGAGGCAGAGGAAAACCCAACAGGAAAGAACTCATAGGCAGTGGAAACAGCTGCAGAGACCTAGGCAATGGACCTCAGAAACTTCCAGGCAAGGGAGTTCTAAGCCCCAGGCTTGTGCCGGAGAGCAACAATGAGTCTCCTGCCCCAACAAGACTAGAAGGAAGGTTGTCCCTGTTCAAACAAAACTGGACTCACATCACATCACTTCAGACAAGTGGGTTCTGGTCATTATTTCAAATGGTTACAAACTTACTTTCAAAGTGTGTTTAAAATCCTTAGGCTGTCCAGATATTCCTCAGAATCAAAAAACAGAGGCCCTTTCTCAAATCCCAAATTTATGTTCTCAGGGATCAGTAGAACCAGTTCCAGAACATCAAAAAGGCAAAGGGTTCTTCTCTAGACTATTTCTGGTTCCCAGAAAAGAAGGCTCTTGGTTTTAGACCTGTCCAACCTCAGTTTCTCTGATTTCAAAATTCAAAATGTTGACTGTTCAAAAACACCTGCCCATTATAGCCCTATGGGTCTTTATGGATTCTCTGGATTTAAAAGTTGCCTGCTTGTACATCCCAGTTCAAGAATCACAGAACATTTCTTTGCATCAGAGTAGGTTTCAAGTCACTATCAATTTTCAGCACTGCCCTTTGGCTTGTCTACTGCTCCAAGGGTTTTCACCAAGTGCTTAGCCCCTGCAATTGCCTTCTGCAGGACCAGAGGGTTCCAAATATACCCTTACCTGGATGATTGCCTGATACAGGCCACAAATCTATCAAAGCATCACAAGTTTATGAAGTTTACCCAGGACCTCCTGGGCTACAATAAATCTGCAAAAATCCAACACTGTTCCAACCAACAGACTAGTTTTCCTAGGGGCAGTCCTGGACTCGTCACTTCAAAAAGACTTTCTTCCCCCCAGACAAGGTCCCCTTTTTGACCCACTACTTTTGAGGAATCCAGCAGAAACAATGCTTCCGAGAGTTTCTCTGAGCACTGGAATACATGGCATCTTGTATCCTCATGGTTCCCCTGGCCAGGCTGCACATGAGGAAATTCCAGTGGTACCTCAAAAATGTATGGTGCCAGCACTCTCAGCTCCTGCCAACTGAGATACAAGTTGATTCCTTGTCTCAAAGAGGTGTTTGCATAGTGGGTACAGGCTTGTGCCCCAAATCAGGGCCTTCCATTCAGATTCACTCCCCAGGACCAAACTCTCACCACAGATGCCTCAGAGACAGTCTAGGGAGGCCCACTTTTAACACCTGTAATCCCAAAGGAAGTAGGAGGTTCAGGTCAAGAGCAGGCACATAAACTGGAAAGAGCTTATGACAGTGCAAAAAGGCCTGATAACTTTCAAGGGAAAATGGGAACCAAGGGTCCTGTTAGTCAAAACAGATAACACCCCAGTTATGTGGTACATAAACATGCAAGGGAACACCCACTATTACCCTCTATGCCACCTAGCAATGCAAGATTGGGAAACTGTTCACTCTCTGGAGTTTGCACCTCCTGGCACAATACCTTCCAGGGGTTCAAAATTCTCTAGCAGATTACCTCAGCAGAAACTTGATGGACCCCATGAATGGCATCTGCATCAGGAAATATTTCTTAGCATGGCCCAGAGATGGGGAGTCCCACAGATAGACCTTTTTGCCACCAAGAAAAACGTTCAGCTGGAAAGAGTCTGCTCCAGAATCAGACAGAAATCAGCCTGGAGAACAGATGCTTTCTCCTTCCTTTGGACTCATTCATTTATGCATTCCCTCCATTAGCCCTACTACCTTGAGTGCTTCTAAAGATAAGATAAGAGAAGAGGGCCCAAGGACAATACTGATAGCCTCAGACTGGCACAGGCAGCACTGGTATCTTCTGCTTCTTGAACTAACCAACCAGAGTCCATGGCTGCTGCCTCAGAAAGTTGACTTTTTCATTCAGGACAATGGAAGAATTGTGCACCCCAGCCTGCAGATGCTCAGCTGTTCAGCTTGGATAATTCCACACCATCCAGGAATAAGCTTACTCTAAGCAAACAGGTTAAGGACATTCCCAAGGAATCCAGGAGGCCTAGCACTAGGAAATCATACTTAGTTAAGTGGAAAAACAATTCCATCTGGTGCTAGCAGCAGCACCACAATCCTGATTCAGGCCAGATTGCTATCATTCTAGATTACCTAGCTAGTCTGGTTTATAAAGGCCTTTCCTACTCCTCCATTAAAGTCCATGCATCTGTTATTTTGGTCCGTATTCCTGCTCTTCCTCTTATCTTTTCCCATCCCCTTCTAAGACAATTTCTTAGGGAAGTCATCCACATCAGACCTCCCAGGAGGCAACCTACTCATCCATGGGACCTTAACTTTGTTCTGGAAAAACTGACTCAGCCTTCTTTTGAACCTGCAGCCTCTGCCCAACTGAAGTTTCTAACTTGGAAAACTGCCCTGCTGCTGGCTATCACCTCAGCCAGGAGAGTCTCTGAACTGCAGGCTCTCATGGCAGGGGAACCATTCCCCATCTTCCACCCAGACAGGATTTTCCTCAAAACTAACCCTTCTTTCATACCCATGGTGGTTACTGATACTTTTCTAAATCAAGCCATTCACCTGCCTACATTCTTTCCCAACCCCCAGAACAAAGGGAAAAGAATACTTCATTCTTTGGATGTGTATAGGGAGCTTGGCTACTGTCTTAACAGAACAAGAGCCTTGAGAAAATTAGATCAGCTTTTTGTGACCTTTGCCCCTGGCGGTTATAGAAAACCAGCTTCTAAACAGGCTATCTCAAAATGCATCTCCCACAGTATCTCCTTTTGTTACAGCCATCATGGCAAAAAATCTCCTGAGTCTGTCAGGTCACACTCTACTAGGGCTACTGTAACCTCTGCTGCCTTCTTGAAAGGGGTCCATACTAACGACATCCTGGAAGCTGCCACCTGGTCATTTGTGCATACCTTCACTAAACACTACAACCCGGCAGTCTTTTCTAGGTCCAGAGCAGAATTCTCCACTGTCACCCTGCATGGCATCCTCTCCTCTCCCAAGTTTCCTTCCTCCTCTTTTCAGCTTTGGGAATCTTCCCACAAGTCACGACTACAACAGTGAAACACAAAGAACAGTACAGCTGTGTACACTTACCATAAATGTAGATGTTTGAGTGCATTCACTGTTGCAGTCTTCTTTCCCTTCCTCCTTCCCCCTTAACCTACTAGGTAGTCTACTTATAACCTCTTTTCTAGCCAAGGGAACCCCTCTTGGCTTGTCTTCCTGTAGGGGTTTACTTCCTCAGTTCCCTACTGCTCATTTGGGAGTCCTACCTATTAGGGGACAAAAAAAAAACTAATTTCATGACGTGGACTGGCTCCCTATATACCCAAGTGTACTGACCTCAGAGTGCCTGCCAGCCTCAGGAGGAGGAAAGAGTTTCTGTGGTAGTCGGGCGCTTTCATGGCAGGAAATTCCCAGAAGTCAGGACTGTAACGGTGAATACACTCGAACATTTACATTTATGGTAATTGTACACAACTGTACTATCCCTTCAGAGCACTGTCAAGCAGGTCCCAAAGGACATCAAGAGAAAAAGATTTTACTCCAGGATTTTTCTAGTCTCAAGAAAAGAGGGACAGTGGATACCCATCCTAGACCTGTCTCTCCTAAATATTTACTTGAAAGTACAATCTTTCAAAATGCTTTATCTTCATACTCCAACATTTCACAACCACCCAGGCTTTCTTAGTGTCACTAGTCTGAAGAGCACCTACTTTCACATACCCATTCATCCTTCTTGCAAGAGATTGCTCAGGTTTTTCCATGGTTCCTCACATTTTCAGTTTAATTATCTGCCTTTTGGTCTTTCCACATCTCCAGGAGTGTTCATATGATGTCTAGATCCAGTAGTAGCTTTCTGTTGCACTCAGGGAATTCATATTTTAACCTACCTGGATTACCTACTGATCCAGGCTCTCTCCAGAAATTCTTCTTCAGCATCTACACTTCAATCTCCATCTTCTGACAGGACTGGGTTTTACTATAAACTACAAAAAAAAAAAAATCATGCACAGTCCCTACACAGGACCTGATGTTTCTGGGCTGAAGATTGGATAAAAAGAAAATGCATGCCTTCCTTCCCAGGAGAAAGTTCACAGTCTGTCTATTTATTTCCAAAATCTCTACTCTACAGCCCATTGCTCAGCAAGGGAGATGCTAAGAATTTTGGAATTCATGGCAGTCACCATCCTTATGCTCCCCCTGGCCAGACTCCACATAAGGAAAATCCAATGGTACCTGAAGTCTGTGTGGTCCCAGCACTGTTACCCCTTGGACACCCTGATTCCCTTTCTCCCTTGACTCAAGAAGGAGCCTATGTGGTGGAAGGGACAGGTCATCCTGAACCCCAGATTACTTTTCATACAGACACCTTGGATGAGGCATGGGGGGGGCATGGGCAAGATCACACAGTGCAGGAGAAATGGCAGCCTCCATTCCTGGAGGAACATATCAATATGTAAGAAATGAGGGCTGTTCTACAAGTACTCCAGATTTTCACCCACCTTTGGAAAGAGGGACTACTCTAGTGTACACAGACATCACACTCACATGGTACATAAACAGGGAGGCACCAGTTCATACCAACTATGCAGGTAAGCACAGGAGGCATGGAATTTGACAACCCAAATGAATATCATGTTCACAGCCACATACGTCCCTTCTCAGGAGAGTGTGCTAGCAGACTCTCTAAGCCACTCCCTGGAGGGCATCCACAAATGGATTTTGAACAGAGGTCTTCTGCATGATCACCCTGCAGTGTGGCACTCCTCATACAGACCTCTTTTCATTACCAATCAATCATCAGCTAATCCAGTAAGGCACCAGGGACCCTTGTCTAACAGCCTTGGAGGACAGATGTCTTCTCCTTTCAGTGTACAGGAAGTTCTTCTATGCTTTTCCTCCTCTGTTTCTTCTTCCAAAATTTCTTCTCAAGGCATAAAAAGAAGCACCCAAACTCCATTACTTGGCACCATTTTGACCATGGCAGCATTGGTTTCCCCTACTATTTCACTTGACAGAGGTTAATTACAACAGAGTTCTTCTTCAACTGGATCTGATAACTCAGCAAAAAGGATTGCTGCTCCATGCAAATCTGCCATCTCTCAACCTGACCCTATGGATAGAATTT
Source organism: Protopterus annectens (assembly GCF_019279795.1). NCBI lineage: Eukaryota > Metazoa > Chordata > Ceratodontiformes > Protopteridae > Protopterus > Protopterus annectens. The sequence continues at coordinate 520,145,008 of NC_056733.1, forward strand.
TAATTCCTCAAAGACATCTCTTCTCTGAAGAGGTTGTTCAAGTCCTACAAGAAGTCAGGAGACCCACTACTAGAAAATCTTACACTGCTAAATAGAAAACATTCTTCTTTTGGTGCCACAAACACAGTCAGGGCCCACTCTTATCACAAGTACGTGCTGGACTACAATATCTTTGTGAACTTCTTTGATCAGTCTTGGCCTCCATTTCTATAAAAGCCCACCTGTCAGCTGTCAATACCTCTCTCCCTCTTAGTCATTCACTTATGGCTATGCCAGACATCAAGCTTTTTCTTAGGGGAGTCCTGCATCTTGACCCATTAAAGAAACCTATCTCTTCCGCTTGGGATCTTAATTGTGTCTTAGAAAAACTTACACTGTCTCCATCTGAGCCATCATCTTCCACTTCTCTACAATTCTCTACTTGGAAAACCATCCTCCTCTTGGTTCTCACCACTCCTTGAAGAGTTTCTGAGTTACAAACTCTTATGGCCATTCCCCTTTTCTTATTTTTCACAAGGACAGGGTGACTGTCAGGGCTAATTCATCCTTCATGCCTATGGTAGTAAACAAGCTGTCCTTCAGTCAGGCTATTCATCTTTCCACTCTATAAAACAGTGGGGGAAAGGATCTTACATTCTCTAGACCTTCATAGGCTACTGAGATTTTATCTGAAGAAAACTAAATCTTCAGAAAGACTAACCAGTTGTTTGTATCATTTGAGACCTAAACTGGGCCAGTCAGTCTCCAGATTATTACAGCTTGTATTTCTAAGGCTGTCTCTTCCTTCTACTCACAGTGTGGTAAGATCCTACATTCCTGTCCTAAAGCACATTTCACTAGGGCAATGGCTTCCTCAGGGGGTATTTCACAAAGGAACAGACTCCAGGTCTATTTTAGAGGTGTCCACTTGGTCTTCTCTACACACCTTTATCAAACACTACACAATTGATGCTTTCTCCAGGTCCAGAGCAGCCTTCACTTGGTCAGTTCTTCCAGGCTGTTGGACAACTCTTCTTCTCAGTAGCTAACCACCCTCCTTTCCTCATTCAGCTCTGGGAATCACTCATATGTCAGGGCTACAGTTATAGTGATTTCAGTCAGGACATAGTACAGTTGTGTAAGAATTTAACATAACAGTAGATCACTGTTTCAGCATTCCATCTCCTCTTCTCTTTCTCACTTCAACTTTCATTTTCTTCTTTCCCCTTTGCTATAGTGTCTGCTCTGTTACATGGGAATGGGGGAGTTTTCTTACCTATTCAAGCTACCCCTCTCCTAGCTGGCCAGTCTCTCTCTCTCAGTAGTCTTCAGGCCACTGGCTTGGGAGATAGTCTGAGGATCCACACTTTGTACATACTTCTGTATACCCCAGTACATCCTTCTATATACCCCAGAGCATATGAGCTGAGGTCATGCTTTGGATGTATGACATAGGGAAGGTAAAGCTTTGGTACCCTGGTCAGACGTCAACAGTGATCAGTAGGTCATCTAGTATCATGGTAAGTTTGCACGCACACACACACACACCTACAGACAATTTAGAGTGTTCAATCTATCTAGTGACTTTGGAATGTGGAAGGAAACTGGAGCATGTGAGGATAATCCATATGAACACAGGGAGGACAGTAATGCCCCCCCCCCACAAAAAAATAAATAAACTCATAAATACTCAATGCAAATATATGTTTCATGACTCCATCTTCACCAGTAACACACAAGTAAACAATGTTTTTAAGCATTCCACTTAAAATAACTATGATAATATTTTAGATGCCTGACAGATACCAATCAGAATGCTTGTTATAACACTTACCCCAATACATTTTCAGAACTTGCTTTTAAATCATATTTTTATTTAGTCATGCACACAGCCATGCTTTTTAAGGTCTAACTTTAAGAAATGACCATAAGCTGACAGCTTTCTTCTCTTACCAGCACTTCAGATTAATAATCAGGTTGTTTGCTGCCTCCTCGTTATTAGGCCATTTAAATACTAAAAACTAGCATTTGTATGCCACACTAACCTAACAAATTTAAACCACACTGTCTTTCAAAAATTAGTTTTCAGCATGGCTGCCTGATTTCTACCTCTGTCTCATCAGGATTATTAATGAAATCCAGGTCCGAATGTATTTCCTTTTGCAACTTCATAAATATTTATTGGTAAAAACGCTCATTATATTTCACCATTTTTCTATCCTTCTCTCCATTCTGTCCTACATTTGGCCCTAACATCTAATATCTCCATAGTGGTTATATATCTTCCTATGGGCAATCTCAGGACAAGACTGGTTAAATAGGCCTTGACTACATGTAGTTTGATCTAAAAGCTGTATGGGAATGGAAATGCCAATCTTAATATGACAGGCAAGCACACGTTTAAATAAAATGTGTATTTTGCTGTAACAGAGTGAAGAAAAATATCATCTGTTTGCAAAAAAAAAGCATTTGTGGTCCATATACCACATTAGGAATGGAATGAATGAATGGTTAAAATAGAAATAAGCACAGAGATGGCTATACAAGACTACTGGGGATAACATGCAATAAATATCTCCATAACCATTAGCAAAGTAAAAGCAGATTTCTACAACATGCCATGGCCCCCTGATAAATAATGCACATAGTTGTAACTCCAGGTATATGTGCTGCTTTTTCTTTTGTGTAGTATATTTTCCTGTATATGAGCCTACATTTAAAAAAGGGTGGGGGTGACATAATCAACTGGCAAACTTCTGTTGTAGTACCAGACTATAACATGAAAATCCCTCTGAAAAAAACTGTTTTTATTAGCTCAGCATAAAGCTATATGTCAGTTCCCTTATGATATTTCATAAGAAACATAGTCTGGGGAATTCTACTGAGGCACTTGGATAGAAAGCACATTCAAGAATGCCACCCTTCTCCAGCAATGACTTCACTTCATCTCTTTCTTGATTTATGTGGCATCAAAGTGCTTTTATAACCACATGGACTTCAAGTCTTGCCATTTATAAGTAGCAGAATTGTGACCTTATCTGGTGAAATATAACTTTTTTTTCACTTCTGAGCTGAATTTGTACAGATGGTGCCATGGAATGTAGTATAATTCCAACTTTTTAAAATGGTACTTTTTAAAGACCTCATAGGCCTACCAATGAAGACTTAGTTTAGGGTTGTATCTCTCTGGAACTGACATTTCTTACAAATCTGCATATAAAACAGTTATTTTGACTTTTAGAAGCAGATGTAGTGCAATAGATGCACTCTCATTTTTATTGTCAGCTCAAATACAACTAATGCTTTCCATCTTTATTTTGTCTTCTTTTCTGTAGTAGTATTTCAAATGCTAGAAAATACCTTTTGGAACAAACAATGACTTTAGCTATAATGTTATAAAAGCAAAACACACAATCATTTAGTATAATTATACAGCTCGCCTAGACTTTCATAGACACTATGCTTCCTCACTCCATCCCAAAAAGCCACTTTCTAGGTATACCTGAGGTTGACGTGTGGAATATCCACAGTAATGTATTTCAGCTTGTTTGCTCACAGGCAGATACACTGGCCCTTTGGCAGCCATAAAAAATCTTGATGGCATCAGTGCTCTCCCTAGCAGCCTGTACATTGCATTGGCAAAGAACCCCCCCACTCCACACACATATACACACACACACACACACACACACACACACACACACACACACACACACACACACACACACACACACACATCAAGAAACAAGACTCCTCCACAGTGGATTACAGTCATGGAAACATTCATCCACATGTATGCGTCAGTGATACATACCAATATCTCCAGCCTCTCGATTCTCTACCTAACCCTCATAGTATGACCACCCAAACAGACACACCCATTCATGTAGCTTCATTCATGGGGAAATGCACACACCAACACACCTCACCTTGCATCTCCTTTGAACTTGCCTGCATTGTGACTACTTTCATAGGCATGAATGGGTGACTGCAGTCTTTTGATGTTCACTTTTTCATACAGCAGTAAAATTTTGTGTGTCTGAGTGATTCTGTGAATCACATGGCAGTGGAAAGTGGGAGCTGCTGATACTTCTGTGGGAATTATCATCTTATCATCTCTGTCTTCAATGCCACTCTCCTACCTGCTTCAACACTCATGCCTGACTGTCGTAGTGTTCTCTCACATAATCCATCCCACTCTTTGCTGTTCACCCTTATTTTTTCTTGCCTTCTTCCCGTATGGTGAAAATATTCTTCACCAGAGGGTCCCTATTAAATTATTGAACATTTCAAAGTTTGAATGTCATATGGTCAACACCATATGATCGAACTTTGAAAAGTTTGAAGGTGAAAGGCAATGGCTCCGTACACGCAGAATGGGAAAAATTCCCTTTTCTGCACTGATGTGTGGTCTCGGAGTTGGTATATTTAAGTAGGAGGTGTGTGGGGGGCACGGGGTGGGGGGGTGGGCTTGGTCCCTGTTCAGAGCATTATGGTAAGTGGGTTTTTTTTTTAACGTTTTTATTATATATTCGAAGATTCAAGTTTCACTCATATGTTGTCGACATATGAGGTTCGAAATTTTGAAGCTTTGAATATATAATATGGACCCTTCACCAGATTGTCTTCTGCTTTTCAACACGTGCTTGAACCACTGTAATCTGTTCTCTTTTACCTTTTCTGCAGTTGGAGCTACGCTGGCTTCTGCTTTTATGTCCTCATTTTTTCATCTGCCCCACAGTTTGCATCCTGCCACCCATCTCAGGAACTTCATCTCCATCACATCTAGCTTCCTCAATTGTTCTGTTTTTACTGCCAAGGTTTCTGTATCATGCAGTAGTACTGATCGCACCACTGTATTGCACACCTTACATTTCAGCTTCTTTGGCATTCTTCTATTATACTCTACACCTCATAGTCTGCACCAGTTGGCTGCAGCTGCTCTGATTCTGACTTTGACCTCCTCATTCAGACTTCCCTTCTCCTCAGCCACTCCTCCCAGAAACTTTAAACTGCTAACCTGTTCATAGGTGTTTAATAGGCTAACGACCACAAGGGCATTCTTAAACCTAGCCATGCATCCCAAATCTCTGACAAGTTCTGGTACTCTTGGTAATTGTAAGCAGGGGCTTGGGAGGTGAAACATTTACAAGCAGAGGCCTGGGATATGAACCATTTACAGGTTGCCTCTGTCCATTAAAGATATAGATGCCGAACCAGGGATGAATTTCTGTTCCCTATTCAGTTGTCCAAGTTACACTTGAATTGGGTTAGAGAGGACCTCTGCTTCACATGGATGGGGAGCCTGTTCCAGAGAAGTGGTAGTCTGTGGGATACATACATGTGTCTCCAGCAGGTCTTATTTATAACACGGGCTAGGTTTAAGTCTTTAGAATGGGTAATTCTGGTGCTGTTTGTTTTATGGATATGCAGGAGGTCTGTTACAGTGGGGTCTGACAATGCCTTGTATGCCAGGCATAGAACTCCCCTCAACAGCCTGTAGGAGACAGAATACTGGGATATGGCCTTGAGGCGATCTGCATAGGACATGTTACTTATGCCCTGTATTCTTTTAGTGAGGAACCTCTGTGGACATTCTGATTTCTGGATATGCCTGGTTAGGTACATACCAAAGGGGGCATTGTACTCAAAGATAGGTGTGATGAATGCCAAATACAGTGGAACAATGACTTGCTTGGAGCTAGATGCCATACCTTTGTTTATAAGTTGCATAGGATAGAATTATTTCCTTACTGCTATAGACGTGATGGTCAAAGGCTAGATTACTATTTATGTGTATCCCCAAGTCCCTGACTAGTAGAACAACTCTTTGGGGTGTGTTGTCAGTATGATAGTTACCAGGGGTGGATGACATCCCAAATGATACTACTATGCATTTCTTGGCATTTAGTTTTAGTCCATAGCTCTGGCACCAGTTGTTTGTCTGTGTCAGCCCTTTTTGGAGAACATTTGTGTCGGTGGGTGATTCAATGACAGTTCCTAATTTGCAGTCATCTGCAAATTTAGATAGCCAGAGTCCATGAGCTTGCCCTTAACTTCAAAGAAGTAAATGCCAAAAAGGCATGCTCCCAGGACTGATCCCTGAGGGACTCTGTTTGTGACTGGCCTCTTTGTAGAGGTGGACTCCCTAATTCTAACTTCCTGGGTCCTGTATGTAAGCCATCTGTTGTTGTTTCACTATTTTCTATCTCAATTCTTATTTTTTTCTGATTTCTTCCATTTGCTGCCATTACAACTGTTTTTTCTGTACTCAGTTTCATCCCATGTGCTTTCAGTTTTGCATTCCATTCTAGGTGATTCTGTGGGCGTACATGTGGCTAATTAGCATTAGCATTGTACCCCAGATTACTGCATTAACATGCAGCTCTGCTTATAAGACTGCCCACTGCACTGGGGTCCCTGCTAGTGAGGAAACCTTAGTGGTAGAATGATCTAAGAATAGGAAAGGCTTACTGCAAGTGGGGAAAATGGTCATGTTAATGCTTCCTCACATGGTAAGCCTTTCTGAATCCCAGCATAGTGCCCGGACAATCCATGGAAAATCTTTGCCACTGTTGTCTTCACAAAGTTTCAGTGATTGTTTACAAGAAAAAAGTCATACAGTTGCAGAATGAACTATTTAGAAAGGATTCAGGAAGTATTATATTCTGTTTCTTACACATTACTTAGAAGTGATTTGTTCCTGGTATATAAGGCAATGCCTCATCTGGTTTCCTTGGAAAATGTATGTGTGGAATGCACTTTGGGGAGCAAACACCAGACTAGGGAACACAATACTAAAAATAAATATCAGTGCCAGAAACAAGTTGCATATGCATTACACAACTCCTTCAAAGTTAGTGAACAAGCACCCCTTACATTAATAAGATAGTCATTGTTTTCCTTCTAAAAAGTTCCTTGTCTCCTCATCATATTCTGTTTTTATACTTCTGCCTGATGTATAAGGTAGTTTCCCACCTGGTCCTGTTTGAAAGTCTGGTCTGCGGGGGATCTAACATCAGACCAGGGAATCCTATACTAAAAATAGATATGAAGCATAGAAAAAAATGGCACATAATTTCATGCAGCACCTTCAATGTTGTGGAGTAAGCGTATATTTAAATTCAAAATATAGTATTAACTTTAGTATAAAAAGCTGTATGTCTACATATTGTATTGTTTCTTATAGGTTTCTTGGAAATAATGTCTGCTTTGTCTATAAGGCAAAGTCTTATCTGGTCCTGTTTAATGAGATATGCCTGGAATACAACACAAAACTAGTGAGTTCAGTACTAAAATATAAATAACAAAACATTGACACGAGTAGTTATTATGCAATTAGTACAGCAGACCATGTGTAGCCTAGCCATTATAATTCTCATTACTTGTCCCCATATCCATAAGGAACTAAGAGGACATACCAGGATGAATTTATGAATCCCCGTCCACTCATCAAGGTTAGCTTTTTAAAGAGAATGAGTTGCTTTGTTTTATACATAGAAGAAAGGTATTCCATAGGCAGGGGATTCTCTGTGAGTGAGATTGAACAGGTGCCTTTTATATTTACAAGGTAGAGTTATGTCCCTAGAATAAGTATTATTGGTACTACCAATTTCTGAAACATATAAGCGCTCAAGTAGAACAGGATCATTTGCTGCTGCTGCTTTGTAGGTGAGGTAGAAATTGCTAGACAATTTGTAAGAGATAGGAGTATAGAGATATAGCTTTTATTAACTAGAGAAATCATACATGAGATTGTCTTTGGAGGAAGTGAGATTTTTCTAGTGGGATGATATGCCTGGATAAGTACATACCAAAAGGGCACTGGGCATTATATTCAAGTATGGGCCTGATGAGGGAGGAGTATGAAGGGACAATGACTATTGTTAACCTGAAATATATGTCTTAAATTATGGGCTAGGTAAAAGGATTTCTTAATGAAATTTGATGCATGATAGGAAAAGTAGAGTTTATTGCTCGCAAATGCTCTTACCCAGATCTTTAATAATTATCTGTTTTGAGGCCATTGTTGTTTATATGGTAAATGCAGTTATGTTCTTGTTTCTGCAAAGAGTACAATACTGCATGTATTTTGTTTAGCTTTAGTCTAATAGTCCTGAGACCATGATTTTGTGAGGCTTGGGTAATTATGGATGCTATAGGAGTCTTCTGAGGAGCTGATGACAACTCTTGAGTTTACATTTATCACCAGATTTGGTCAGCCAGATTTACTTGATTTTGATTGCATCAGCAAAGTAGATGCTGTACAGCAGTGGTCCCAGTATAGGATCAAAGGGGATGCCAATGGTGATGATTTTTTGAGGAAAGTGTACCAACTCAGAGTGGGTACTGTGAGCCAGTTTGCTATCCAGTGAGCTATGAAGAGGTTTAAGTTTAACTGAGTCAGTTTTCTGTAAAATGTCAGAATGTGAAATAATATTCAAGCTCTTGACCAGATCCAGGTAGCCAGTGTACATCTAATGTCTTTGACCACTGCTTCCATGACCCTCTCACAGAAATTCACCTGGTTAAGTAGGCAGAAAATACCTTCCATAAAGCCAGATTGGTTTTCGTTTAAGGGCTTGCAAGCTGCCAATATCATTATATGAGTTCCACCAGTTTACACATAATACTGTGGTGGTGCTGCGGTAGCATTGTCGCCTCACAGTTAGACGTTGCCTGTTCGATTCTCAGTTAGAACGTCTTCTGTGTAGCGACATGCGTGAATGGGTGTTCCTTCGTTGAAGGTTGTGCGTTAGGCCCGGCAAGTCAGTACGTAAAAATCTACTGCCAATCATTAGCGGACCGGAGTTCCGCTGTGGTGACCCCTAACTGGGAAAAGCCGAACGACACAAACAAACAAACTGGTAAGGCTAATTGGTCTGTAGTTTCCAGGATCAGTGGTAGGGCCATCCTTGTGAGGGTCTACTACAACAGCTATTCTCTAGGCCTCAGGTATAAAGCCAAAAGAGAGTCTACGATTGTTCATAGGTAGGTACTAGGATATTGGCCCTAGGGCCTATATAAGCCTAGCCAAAAAAGGCACCCTGGCTTTTGCCACCCAAGAAAATTATTTTCCTGTGCACCTGTCGAGCAGAGCCACAGAAGTGATCCCCAGGGTGAATTTCCTATTTCCCATCCAATCATCTAGATTTTTCTTGAAGAGTGCTAATGAAGAGCTTTGTTTGATATAGATAGGTAGTTTGTTCCAGAGTATGGGAAGTCTCTGGGACAGGAATCTATCCCTCCAGCATGTTCTGTTTATTGTGGTGACAAGGTTTAGGTCCCCAGAGGGTGTAGCTCGGAGAGATTGGGATTTCTTTAAGTGGAGCATGTCCAACAGTTCTGGGTTTGACATAGCTTTGTATGTTAGGCAGAGATCACCTCTGAGTAGGCGATATGCGACGGAGTAAAGCTGGAGTGCTTTGAGACGGTCTGCGTAGGGCATCTGTTTGAGGCCGGTAATCCTCTTTGTGAGGTATTTCTGTGGCCTTTCCAGTTGTTGTAAATGTCTTGTGAGGTACATACCAAAAGGGGCATTGTACTCTGTAATGGGTCTAATGAGTGATGTGTAGAGGGGAACAATTAACTCTTTTTTCCTGGATGAGAAATCTTTTGTGATGAGGTGTGCCACGTAGAAGGATTTCCTGACTACTGTGGCAATGTGATTAACAAAGGACAGACTACTGTCCACCTGTGTCTCAAGGTCTCTTATCACACTTTCAGTGTTAAGTAGACTACCACCTATGTGGTAGTTCATGGGTACAGAGTTTTTACCAAAAGGGATGACAATGCACTTTTTGGCATTGAGCTTGAGGCCATAGCTTTGACACCAGGCATCTGTCTCAGTGAGTCCCTTTGTAGGATGTCCACATTATTATAAGTTTCGATTATGGCTCCTAGTTTGCAGTCATCTGCGAACTTCATTAGCCAAATACCTTCTGTGTTAGCCTGTACTTCAGAGAAGTAGATATCGAACAGGAGAGGACCCAGGACTGAACGCTGTGGTACTCCACTTTTCACTGGTCTGAAGTCAGATTTGGAGTCTGGTACTTTCACAGTGTGGGTTCTGTCAGTGAGCCAGTTGGCAATTCATCTTGTAACATAGGGATTTATACCTAGTTTAGTGAGTTTATCTATAATTCCAGAGTGGGGGATGGTGTCGAAAGCCTTGGCGAGATCTAGACAGGCTGTGTGAACCACCTAACCCTCATCTACGGCTTTGGTGACTGCTTCAAAGAAATCTATCAGGTTTAGGAGACATGATCTGCCTTTTACAAACCTGAACTGGGTGGGGGTCCAGAGTTTGGAGATTACCAATGTCTTTGTTTATAAGTTCCATGATTTTACATTTCATGGCCTTGCAGACCAGGCTCGTCAGGCTAATGGGGGGCGGTAGTTCCCAGGGTCCATGGTGGATCCCCCTTTGTGGAGTGGGATAACTGTCGCTGTGCACCATTCAGTGGGCACAAAGTCTGAGGTGAGGCTATTATTGAACATGGTACTTAGGTGGGGTGCGAGTTCGTTCTGTAGTTCATGTAGAACACAGCCTGGGATGTTATCAGGTCCCATGGATGCTGTGTTCTTGGCTTTGGAGAGTGTGGTTTTTACCTGTGCAGCTGTGATTACAGGAACTTTGCATTCTTCTGGTATAGAGATGTGCCCTTTAAGGGGTGAGAGGGGGGTAAAGTCAGCACTGAACCTATCTGCCAGGATGTTGGCAATATCAGTTGGTTCTGTATATTTAGTGCCATTGTGCTGTAACTCAGAGCAGATCTGAGTGTTGCCATTGAGATTCTTGACATAGCTATAGAATGCTTTGTGGTTGTCTTTAGAAACAGCAGTGATTTTGTTTTCGTAACTAGCTTTGGAGGATTTTATGAGGGATCTCAGCTTCTTACTTAGGCTGACCAGGGAGTTCCTCCAGTCATGGGATTTTACTCTTTTTTGCAGAAGTTTCTTTCTTCTGTTGTAGAGTTTGTTTATGGCAGGGGACCACCAGATTGGCTTCCTTTTTTGGAGGATAGCATCTTGGTTCTGTTAGGGATAGCATGATCCATGCACTCGTGTAAGTGCTTATAAAGTGCATCTGTGTAGGATTCAGCAGTCGTACCTCTATTGTCCATCTGCATGGGTGTCTTGAAGTTTGCCACTTCTGTCTTAAGAAGCATGAATTTGGCTTTGGAGACATTTTTTACAGTGGTTTCCCTAATGGGGGGTGGGGGCAGGATGTGGATATCTAGCATGATTAACTTGTGGACTGATCTGACCAACGAGGAATTGACCTCTGGTGTAGAACACCGGTCGCCCATGTTGATAATGACCAGGTCTAGGATATTGCTGCCCCTGGTGATGGTGTGGATAAGTTGATCCAAGGCATTGGAATTTATGAATTCCAGAAAACGTTGAGCAAAAGATTTGGTACATGAGTAGCTTTCCCAGTTAATGGTGGGGTAGTTGAAATCACCTATTATTAGGATGTTAGGTTGTACCCTAATATTTTCCAGTGTGTCAAGAAATGAGGAGTGGGAATCCTGGGGCATGGTGGAGGATCTGTAGCAAGCTGCAATTTGGATTGCAGTCTTGCCCAAAGTTAATTGCACTTGGATAATCTCAGATGCATTATGATGAGCAACTAGCCTGGAGGTATGGATATCTTTAATGAATGTGAACACGCCTCTGCCTTTAGTGTTTTGGTCCAGGTTAGATGGCCGAAAGGTGTGGTATTTATTATAGCCTGGTAATGCAGGGGTGCTCTCTGAAGCCTTGAACCAGGTCTCTGTCACTACACAGATGTTGATGTTCTCCATTTTAAGGAGTGCTTCGAGTGAGTGCATTTTGAGGTTTAGACTTCTAGCATTGAGTAGCATTACCCTCAGATTTTGCTTGCTTGTACCTGTTACGGTGGTGAATTTGTCATTTGAACCTAGCCGAAAAAAGGCACTATAGGGGTGGCAAGAGCCTTAGCCACTATCCAGAATCCCAAGGGCGACAGGTGCAGGCCACCTCTGTCAAAGCATTCTGGTCTGTCGATCATGTCATCCCAGGCAGACAGATACTGGATCCCCTTAGAATGACACCAGAAGCTTAGCTAATTGTTGAAGTCAATCATTTTGTCCTTGTACTGTGGTATCAGTCTGGGTGATGGCAGGATGCTACTCAGGGCTAGGGTCATACCTGCCTGGGGTACAGGATTGGAGAGCTCCTCCATGTCTCTTTTCATGTAGTCCAGGGAGGTACTTCTCAGGTCATTCACACCAACATGGACAATGACAGAGTCATATTTGTACGTGTTGTGGAGTGACCTGAGTGTGTGCATTATGTGGTGGATCCTGGCACCCGACAGGCAGCTGTCAGTAACTTTCTCCTTGTGTAGCCTGGTGAGTGGAACATCAGTGTGCCTGACTATAGAGCCACCTATGACTAGAGTGTTGGGTACGTTGTTATGACTTATGGGCTGTGGTTGGGTGACACACTGAGTTTGTGGTCTATGTGTCATTTGGGTTGTGTTAGGGGGTGGAGGTTGCTTGAGTTTCTGCTTTGGAGGTCTCTGTTGCTTGGGAAGATTTTTATTGAGTGCCTCTGTGAATGTAGGTGTGTGTTTTGTGTTTCTATGTGTGTGTTTTGGTGGTGTAGGTTTTGAGGGACTATGTGATGAGTGTGGTGTGGTGCAAGTGTTTACCCTCCCCTTTTGGCTGTCTAGTCCACTCTTGGGTGAAGAGCGCTTTGCTTCCAATTTGGTTTCTTGTTAGTATGGTAAGGGAGTTGATGAGGTGGTGTTTCATACTAACAAGAAACCAACCTTATGTCTGAAACTAGTGTGCTTAGTTTTGTAGTGGAATTTTGGACTTGTTTGGAGGCAGTTATGGGGTGCTGATGGGATGATGCAAAAAGAGACATTTGAGGTAAATTTGTTAGTATATTTCCAATTTCCTGGGAGTCAGAGTAGCAGTACTGTTGCATATAAGCTCAATGCAATCATGAGTATTGTTTCCAAGACTTTTGACATTGTTAAAGAATACTTTGTGTTTGTATTTGGATGATGCAGCAATGTTTAATTCATAGTTTTCCTTGTTAGTTTTGATCTTTTGCCTTTCTTATTTACACTTTTAATATGGGGTGATTTAAGTTTATTCTTTAGGGCCAAGTTTTTCTTTTTTTTGTTTTATTGTTTGTTTTTTTGTTTACTCCTCCACCAAATCTTCCCAATGACTCTACTATTTTTGTCAGCTGCCCTATTTGTTCCTTTATTGGTGAGAAGAAGGTGTCTCCAGGCCAGGCAAGAGTCACATGACTGCCCAGGGAGTAGCATCCTTTTGGTGGTAGCTCCTGCATGCTCCACTAGTGCCTCCACACCCTGACTTCTTTAGCCTGTGCATGTGCATACAGTAGCAACATGTGCTGGCCGTATAGGTCACCCAAATGATGAATCAGAACCACCTCCCTTATCCAGGATGGGTAAGTTGACAGTGATCACTCCCTTCTATTTTTTTCCTATCAGATTCATCCAAAAAGTCTTCTTTCCTCTTCTTGTAGAGTTTATTGATGCTAGGGTTCCATCACAAAGGATTATTTTTGGCAGGGTATTTTATTTGCATTGGATGGGGACAGATACCATCATGCTGGAATTTAGGTGGAGTAGAAATCAGTGGTATAAGTAGCCATTTTATCTATGGGGAGTCCTGTTGTAGTCCAGTGTCCTTAAAACTCATCAGATCATCAGCTATGAGGTTAGTGTTGGAGAAGTTTTTGAACATGTGATTTTTACGTGCATCTGGGGTGGATTGTTATGGAGAATATTACAGTATGTTGGCCTGATTAGACCAGTTAACAGTTACCAGTTAACAGGTAACAATAAGCACACAATCTATTGCAGCTGTACTAGTGAGAACAAGATTGCATAGATTTGAGCCTTTAGTAAGGTTAGGATTTGCACAGGGGAGTTTGCTTTGATGAAATCAAAAAACCACTATGCATACTTTTTGTTTTTGGTGCATGTTTTCCAGTCTATGAATAGATTATTAAAGTCTGTCAGAATGATTGGCCTAGGTTTGATACAGAGTTTGGTAAGGTAGAGTCCATGAGCATTGAAGGGGACATGATATGATAGGTGAACTTCTATATATCAGGATTTCCAAGAGTTCTAGGGCATTGTATTGTGGTTGCAAATCAAGTCAGGTACAATCCCACCAGGGGCATAGCCATCCTCAGTAGAAGATCTAAATGAGTGGTAGGTATTAAACAACAGAGGGAGTGTTGTAAGTTCACCGGAACCATCTTTCTGTAACTATATAAATGTAAATGTTTTCAAGGGTCATAAAAGATTCTAGGGTAATTAACATTTTGTTCAGGTTTCTATTGTTGAGCGGTGCCAAGTTGATTTTAGTTTGATTGGAATTTGTAAGCTTGGCAGATGTAGAAGACTAACGTTCCCATAAAAAGACACAAAGAGTGAAAATGTATTACCAGTATGTTGAAGTCATAAGGTAAGAGGTGCAGGCCATCTGTAGTGACGTAGGTAGGACTGTTGACCATCTTCCTCCAGACTGACAGACATTTTAGAATAAAGAGCTCAGCTGTCCATCTGCATATATTCCAATTTGGAGCATTGAAGGTCATTCACTCCAACAAGAAAATAAGCAGGTCATGTGCATGTTAGGGGTTAAGAGATGTAAGAACCTTGGTAACCCTTGGTAACAGTGCAAATTCTAGCACCTTTGAGGAGGCATTGGTATGTCTAGCTATGGAGTCATCTATCAGAAGGGCATTTTCATATGTGCCAGTATGTTGTGGCTACTTTAGAACCTTAGGTGTACTGCTTTTTTGTTGTGGAAACTATAGTCTGTTTAGCAGGTGATGTGATTGTGCTACTTTGGTATAGGCACAGTAGTATGTTAATTAGGAAACTTTCAGAGGGGATATTAGTACCTTGGCATAAGCAGGCTTGGTCTTAATGCTGTTATATGATGGTGTGGGGGTTTATTAAGCACTTGGGTTCATGGGGAATGTGAGACGTTTTGCCTCTAGTTTAAATAAGTGTGTCTATATTTCTCACAAATGGATTGCATGTATGACATCAACAAGGAGTCAGCATGAGACAGTTTGTATATTGCCTCATTGTGCCTAATGCTAGAAGGTTGGCAACATAGGGGATACAGGAAGACTGTGATCTCATGGTGTCTGGTGATCTAGGTTCATAGTTTCATAGGAGGTTGTGACACTCATACACTGGCCCAGTAATCAAGGAGCCTCAAGCCTCACCACTAACACCAGTGATGGGCGTGCATATTGGGAAGGATAACAAGTACACACACAGTAAAGTACAATTTCCCTTAAGAGCACACAGAGATCCCAGTCAGTCTGGGGCTGGTATCTCCCTTTCTCTTCAGATCCCGAATAAGACTCCTCACTGGCACAGCTATAGAGTAGAGTCCTTAGCCAGGGTTTCAAGCCAAGTCCTCCCAGCACTCCCTCTGTGCAACCAGTGCTTCGTGTCCCTGCCCAAGTAGCTCACACACACACACACACACACACACACACACACACACACACACACACACACACACACACACACACACTTTGAGACACGATTCATATACAACCACACAAACACTCCTGGGGAAGGATGGCACATGTTCACTAGCTGTGCCCCTTCTGTTCAGGCTATAAGGTAGTAATCCACTGCCACCAGAACCCCCATTTATCAGCTACCAATAAGGCCCTTCCCAAAGGGTGTCCAATTTTACTGTGCAATATTATTATCCAATTAGTAAGTGTGACCAGAACTTTTAAGGCTTATTGGAGTGGCTTTGTACAGTATCACTACATACATGCAATGTACTCTAGAGCTTAAATTATCTCTACACAAAACAGCCACTTTTGAAAGGTTTGAAAATATTTAGCAATAAATAATAAAAACCACAAGACAAATCTCCTCAATTAAACACAGTGCCAATCAAGAGTTCAGAGATCACAGGAAAATGCTTAAGATAATACTGTTGAATAGTCTGACATATAGAAAACAGCAAGACTAAACTTACTTTTTTCTGTCTATTTCTAAGAGAGACATTAAAGTCTAAGATCCTACTTGCATATAGAGGAAAGGCAGGGTACTAGTGAGTGGATGTTCTTCAGACAAAATCCAAAATGCTCTAATTCACTCTCTCTCTGACTCATTTTAGATTACATCATTCTTGACACTTCTGTGGTTTCCAGGATAACAGAAACTCTAAACTTACATTTCTTAGTAAGCTTGGACCTGGCCGGGAAACAACAGCAATAAAAGACATTATCCATGTAAAATCTAGCAATTAACTCTTGTCCTAAGACAATAGAAAGAATTCCTTCATCCAGATATCCCACCTCCGAGCTCTGAGATCAAACAGTCATAAAATGCTTTACTTTATCAGCTTTCTTCCAGCAGGATGCACTGTGGTTACATTTTTGAAGTTCAGAACATATAACACAGTTTTTCTTTTTATATTTGTAAAACCAGCCTGTGGATTATATTAATATTTACAAATCACATATTATAAATAAATACAATTATTTACAAGATTCTGTCTGGCTGGACTGGCAGCCTTTCAGTTTTTCACAAAGGTTACTGGGATAGTGGCCCTAGATCCTTTACAAGCCTAGCCATGTTAATCCCAAGTATCCCCATTTGTTCTTTTTGTTGGTAGTTAAGAACAAATTTATGAAAAGAGCGGGTCTGTGATCAACACCGGCTACCCCTGTCCATGAGGGACATGGGTGCCACCCCAGGGTTAAATTTGCAGTCTCTTATCCAATTATCTATGTTGTATTTGAATTCCACCAAGGCAGGATGAGCAAGAATCAGCCACAAAGTATTAGCAAACCAACAAACTTTATTTATCACTTTGTCCCAAAAGAAACATTCTTCAGAATGAGTATGTTGGTTCACTAGCACTTTGTGGCTGATTCTTGCTCATTCTGCCTTGGTGAAATTTTGCTTTGTGGTTCGTGGTTTCTGCTGTTCGTCTGGGGGCATTACTTTTTATAGGTTGCATTTGAATAGGGTCAGTGAGGAGCTCTGTTTTTCATGAACAGGGAGTCTATTCCAGAGAAGCAGCAGTCTCTGGGAGACATATCTGTCTCTCCAGCATGATCTGTTAATATCACAAGCTAGGTTGAGATCTCCGGAGTGAGTGACTGTTGAGCCATTTGATTTGCAGATGTGCCACATTTCCATTAGGGCAGGGTTGCAGATTGCCCTATAGGCCAGGCAAAAGTCACCTCTCAGCTGCCTGTAAGATATAGAGCAAAGTGAAAGGGCTTTCAGCCTGTCCACATAGGTCATGGTTTTTAGTCCCTGTATTTTCATAGTTCATAAGTTCATAGGTTGGTACTAGGCTATCAGCCCTAGGGCCTATACAAGCCTAGCCATAACAATTCCCTGGCTATTTCTTCCCACACTATTTACTTCCCCAGTCCCCTGTCTAGCAGAGCAACTGACATGATCCCTGGGGTGAATTTCCTTTCTCCCATCCAATCATCAAGGTTCCTTTTGAAGAGGGCCACACAGGCGCTCTGCTTGACATGTATGGGCAGTCTATTCCAGAGTGTGGGGAGTCTCTTGGTCAGGAACCTATCCCTCCAGCATGCTTTGTTTATTGTGATGACAAGGTTTAGATCCCTGGAGTGTGTGGCTCTGAGGGATTGGGATTTCTTTAAGTGTAGTGTGTCCAAAAGCCCAGGGTTTGACATGGTCTTGTATTTTAAGCAGAGATCGCCTCAGAGTAGATGATAAGCAACAGAGTATAGCTGGAGTTTTTTAAGGTGATCAGCATAGGGCATCTGCTTTAGGCCTGTGATTCTTTTAGTGAGGTATTTCTGCAGCCTTTCCAGTTGTTGCAGATGTCTTGAGAGGTACATACCAAATGGGGCGTTGTATTCTGTAATGGGTCTAATGAGGGATGAGTACACCGGGACAATGACCTCCTTTTTTCTGGATGAAAAGCCCTTAGTGATGAGGTGTGCCACATAGAAGGATTTCTAGACAGTTGTGGCGATGTGGTTATTGAAGGTGAAACCACTGTCCCCCTGTGTCCCTAAGTCTCTTATCACACTTTCGGTGTTTAGTGTACTGCCACCTATGTGATAATTCATGGGTACATGTTTTTTCCCAAAGGGGATAACTATACATTTCTTGGCACTGAGCTTGAGGCCATGGCTCTGGCACCAAGCATCTGCTTCTGTAAGACCCTTTTGTAGAGTATCCACATCATTTGGGGATTCAATAATGGCTCCCAGTTTGCAGTCATCTGCGAACTTTGTTAGCCAGAGTCCCTTAGTGTTGACGTGTACTTCAGAGAAGTAGATGCCAAACAAGAGAGGTCCCAGGACTGAACCCTGAGGTACTCCACTTGTCACTTGTCTGGTGCTGGATTTGGAGTCAGCTACTTTTACAGTGTGGGTTCTGTCAGTAAGCCAGTTGGCAACCCATCAAGTGACATAGGAATTAATGGCCAGCTTAGTAAGTTTATCTATGATTCCAGAGTAGGAGATGGTCAAAGGCCTTAGCAAGGTCCAGATAGGCTGTGTGGACTGCCTTACCCTCGTCCACGGCTCAGGAGACTGATTCAAAGAAGTCAATAAGGTTCAGGAGAGAAGATCGGCCCTTCACAAACCCAAACTGAGTGAGGTCCAGTGTTTTAAGGTTGCCAATGTCTTTGTTTATAAGTTCCATTATAATACGTTCCATGGCCTTGCAGATCAGGCTTGTCAGACTGATGGGGCGGTAGTTCCTGGGATCCAAGGTGGATCCCCCTTTGTGGAGTGGATAACTGTAGCTGTGCACCACTCAGTGGGCATGAAGCCTGAGGTGAGGGTATGATTAAACATGACACTTAGGTGAGGTGTCAGTTCATTTTGTAGTTCATGTAGTACACAGCCCGGGATGTCATCTGGTCCCATGGATGCTGTATTCTTAGCTTTGGAGAGTGCGTTTTTTACCTGTGTGGCCATTATTACTGGGATTTGGCAATCTTCCATTATTGAGATGGGCCATTTAGGGGGTGAAAGGGGGGTGAAGTTGGCACTGAATCGATCTGCCAGGATATTGGCAATATCCTTGGGATCAGTATATTTAATGTCATTCTGTTGTAGCTCAGAGCAGATCTGAGCATTGCCATTTAGATTCTTGACATAGTTATAGAATGCCTTGTGGTTGTCTTTGGAATCTTTGGCAATTTTATTTTCGGAACTAGCTTTGGAGGATTTTATGAGGGATCTCAGCTTCTTTCTGAGACTGGTAAGGGAGTTTTTTTGCATCCTGGAATTTTCCTCTTTTCTGCAACAGTTTTTTTGTTTTGTTATAAAGTTTTTTTTATAGCAGGGGACCACCAGATTGGCTTCGTTTTTTTGGAGGAGGGCATCTTGGTTCTATTTGGGATGGCACAATTCATGCATGAGTGGATGTGCTCGTACAGTGCCTTAGTGTAGGACTCAGCAGTCGAACTTTCAGTTCCCGTCTGCATGGGTGTCATGAAGTTTGTAACGTCTGACTTGAGTGGCATGAAGTTGGCCTTGGAGAAGTTTTTATGGAGGTTTCCTTACTGGGGGGTGGGGGTGGGATGTGGATGTTAAAGGTGATTAGCTTATGGTCTGACCTGACCAACGAGGGGGTGACCATAGGTCGGGAGCATCAATTTCCCATGTTGGTAATGACCAGGTCTAGGATATTGGAGCCCCTGGTGGGACTGTGGATTACTTGATCCAGGGAATTGGAATTTATGAAGTCCAAGAACCATTGGGCAAAGGTGTTGGTGCACAAGTAGTTTTCCCAGTTAATGGCAGGGTAGTTGAAATCACCCAGTATTAGGGTGTTTGGTTGTATATTAATATTTTCCAGTACGTTTAGAAAGGTGTAGTGAGAATCTTGGGGCATGGTGGAGATCTGTAGCAAGCTACAATTTGGATTGCAGTCTTACCTAGTGTTAGTTGCACCTGGAGAATTTCAGATGCATTGTGTTGGGCAACTAACTTGGTGGTGTGAATATCCTTGGTGATTATGGACACTCCTCCACCTTTAGTGTATTGATCCTGGTTTGGTAGCCAAAACGTGTAGTAAGGGTTGTAGCCTGGTATTGCAGGGGTGCTCTCTGGAGCCTTGAACCAGGTCTCAGTTATTGCACAGATATCGATGTTCTCCATTTTTAGGAGTGCCTCGAGGGAGTGCATTTTGAGGTTTAGACTTCTAGCATTGAGTAACATTACCTTCAGATTTTGCATGCTTGTACCTGTTACGGTTGTGGTTTTGTCCTTTGAACTTTGCCTAAAAAAAGCACTATAGGGGTGGCAAGAGCTTTAGCCAGTAACCTGAATCCCAGGGGTGACAGGTGCAGACCATCTCTGGCAAAGCATCGTGGTCTGTTGATCATGTCGTCCCAGGCAGACAGATACTGGATCCCCTTTTAATGACACCAGAAGCTTAGTCAGTTGTTGAAGTCAATCATTTTGTCCTTATATTCTGGTATCATTCTGGGCGAAGACAGGATGCTACTCAGGCCTAGGGTCATACCTGCCTGGGCCACATGATCTGAGAGCTCTTCCATGTCTCTTTTCATGTAGTCCAGGGAGGAACGTCTCAAGTCATTCACTCCAACATGGACAATGACAGAGTTATATTTGTACTTGTTGTGGAGTGACTTGAGTGCATGAGTTATGTGGTGGATCCTGGCACCCGACAGGCAGCTCACTGTAATTTTCTCCTTGTTCAGCCTGGTGAGTGGGACGTCAGTGTGCCTGACTATAGAGTCACCTATGACTAAAGTGTTAGGTACATTTTCTTGCCTTAGGGGCTGTTGTTGCATGGCACACTGGTGTTATGAGCTATGTGACACTTTGGTTGTGATTGGTGTTTGTTTGCCTTTCAGCTTCGGAGGTCCTTGTTGCTTGGGCAGGTTATGTTAAGGGCCTCCGCATATGTGGATTTAGTGTTGCTATGTGTGGGTGTTGGTGGTGTGAGTTTATAAGGGCTATGTGTTGCTTGAGGTGTAGTGCGGGTGTTAACCTTCTCCTCCTGACTGTCTAGCACAATCTTGGGTGGAGAGAGCATTGTTTCCAGTCTGGCTATGTAAGTGCATCTCTCACAGGTTGTAGTGTTGGGTGGTAGGAGGAGAGGGTTGTCTGTGTACATGAGGCAATTGCTGAATTGCCCCAGTATGCCCAGATTCACCAGGTGGACAGGAGAAATCAACAGAAGCTGACCCTTGGACATGCCTGGTTTGGTGCTTTTTTTTTTTTTTTAAAGTGCAGGAGCTGTTTTCCCTTACCTTAGCAAGGTGCTTTGCGATTATAGGCTGTTTAGTGCCTATGATTACTTTCTCCTTATTAATAAAGAGAATTGAGTGCTTGTATCAGTTTAAGGCTTCCTAGTGCTTTCCAGCAGGTATTAGAGCAAGTGCTAGTCACAGGGATGCTTAAAGGTAAGATGAAAAAAAATGGTTTATCCTAAACACTGCAGTGTGCACTCGAGAAGTTAGATGCGAAAGTAGGTAACTTAAGTTTTACCTGTCTAAAAAGTCAAGTTGTAGTGGAGAGTCACTATTTTAAAACAGCAAGAGAGATTGAAAGGGAGTCACTATTTTTAAAACAGCAAGAGAGATTGAAAGGGGGTGATCACTTTTGTATTCCGGTACTATGGAATACAGTAGCATGGCCAATAAATTTAAATAGTTGAAGGGGAGTGATTTCACAAAATGATAATTTTGTGATTACTCACACAAGCCAGTGAAAGCAGAGAGGAAATGAGATATATGATCAAATTAACATAAGAGGCAGGCAGCTAGAAAGAAAGTGGTATTTAAGAACACAACAGTGACGGGGGGGGGGTTCTGCCTGACTCACAAGAAACAGAGCTGTGGTGTCTTTTGAAGTTTTAATATGCAGTTAAAAGCAGAACACAAGCAAAACACAAGGTAAAGAAAACAAATCACAATACTCAAAATATAAAAAGGCAATAAACCAATACAAAATACAACAAATAAAAAGCAAACCAACCTTTCCCTCACAGCAACGTGTAGCAGAGTCTGGGTGAGCCTTTCCAATAAAGCTCTGAAATGTTTTATTTTACCCCTTAAATGGAAGGTTTAGTTCCAAGCTCCACCCCCTCAGTTCACAAATGATTAACCTTAAGTGACCTCTTCTATCTTATGTATGAGTCCTTAATTGATTAGTTGAAATTTCTGCCTGACTCACAAGAAACAGAGCTGTGGTGTCATTTGAAGTTTTAATATGCAGTTAAAAGCAGAACACAAGCAAAACACAAGGTAAAGAAAACAAATCACAGCACTCAAAATATAAAAAGGCAATAAACCAATACAAAATACAACAAATAAAAAGCAAACCAACCTTTCCCTCACAGCAAAGTGTAGCAAAGTCTGGGTGAGCCTTTCCAATAAAGCTCTTAAATGTTTTATTTTACCCCTTAAATAGAAGGTTTAGTTCCTAGCTCCACCCCTTAGTTCACAAATGATTAACCTTAAGTGAACTCTTCTATCTTATGTATGAGTCCTTAATTGATCAGTTCTAATTTCTGCCTGACTCACAAGAAACAGAGCTGTGGTGTCTTGTGAAGTTTTAATATGCAGTTAAAAGCAAAACACAAGGTAAAGAAAACAAATCACAGCACTCAAAATATAAAAAGGCAATAAACCAATGCAAAATACAACAAATAAAAAGCAAACCAACCTTTCCCTCACAGCAAAGTGTAGCAGAGTCTGGGTGAGCATTTCCAATAAAGCTCTGAAATGTTTTATTTTACCCCTTAAATAGAAGGTGTAGTTCCTAGCTACACCCCCTTAGTTCACAAATGATTAACCTTAAGTGAACTCTTCTATCTTATGTATGAGTCCTTAATTGATCAGTTCTAATTTCTGCCTGACTCACAAGAAAGAGCTGTGGTGTCTTTTGAAGTTTTAATATGAAGTTAAAAGCAGAACACAAGCAAAACACAAGGTAAAGAAAACAAATCACAGGACTCAAAATATAAAAAGGCAATAAATCAATACAAAATACAACAAATAAAAAGCAAACCAACCTTTCCCTCACGGCAAAGTGTAGCAGAGTCTGGGTGAGCCTTTCCAATAAAGCTCTGAAATGTTTTATTTTACCCCTTAAATAGAAGGTTTAGTTCCTAGCTCCACCCCCTCAGTTCGTAAATGATTAACCTTAAGTGACCTCTTCTATCTTATGTATGAGTCCTTAATTGATCAGTTCTAATTTCTGCCTGACTCACAAGAAAGAGCTGTGGTGTCTTTTGAAGTTTTAATATGCAGTTAAAAGCAGAACACAAGCAAAACACAAGGTAAAGAAAACAAATCACAGCACTCAAAATATAAAAAGGCAATACACCAATGCAAAATACAACAAATAAAAAGCAAACCAACCTTTCCCTCACAGCAAAGTGGTGTAGCAGAGTCTGGGTGAGCCTTTCCAATAAAAGGCATACATCAGAAACAGCTGGTTACAGAAACAGGTGCCATACAAATCTGAGGAGCAGGCACTCAGTGGCTACTTTGCTGTGTGAGTTAGTGTTTGCATGCATGCATGCATGCATGCATGCAGCAGCTGGACATATATTACTGCTGTGCTGGTTAAGCTGTGTGATGCACTACAAAACAAAACAATGGTAAACAACATAGCTGATAAGAGCAATGAATCCAAGCAAGCCAGTAGTAAAACAGAATTCTGAATATAGTTGATTTCCCTGCTCTGAGACAATAAAGTGCAATATCTCCATTAAAAAAAACAAAACAAAAAAAACAGCGAGGTACACAGATAACAATATTACCTTTAGTAGAACTAATAAAATAAAGTAGCATCCCTGGTTGTCCAAGGATAGGAAGTTAATTAAATTCAACATCTAGGAGCTTAGGGTTCAGCAGCTCAGCACAAATAAGCTCTGAGACATGCAACCCACTAAAAATATGATATCATGGGACTCAACAAGGCAGCCAGTGGGACCAAATAGTGCTAGCAAGCCAGTAGTAAAATTAGTTTGGAACACTGCTCATTCCTCTTCTCTTACAAGATACACTGCAGTTTCCCTAAATGAAAAAAAAAGAAAGAAAGAAAAAAATGCTATCAGCAAAGCACGCCGGTCACAATATTAGCTCAAGTGCAACTACTGAAATAAAGTCCCTGTCCTGATGGTCTAGAGATAAGAAGTTGCTCAAGTTCAGCAACTAGGAGCTTACATCTTCAGGATGCAGTAAACTGATGGAAATAACTGCTGAGTTATACAACTCACAAAAAAATTAAACCATGGAAAACAATAAGACAACCACTAGGAGCAGGTAGTGATAGCAAGAGAATATGTTCTGAACACTGCTCATTTGCCTGTCTCTAAGACTAAACCATAATATCCCCAAATGAAAAAAATCTAGCAAGTTATACAGGTCAGAATATTACCTCATGTGCAACTAGTAAAATAAAGTCACTTCCCTGGTGGTCAAAGGATCAGAAGTTTGTCAAGTTTAGCAGCTAGGAGCGTAGGTGTAGGTGCGCAGCAGCTTTACAAAAAAAGTGCTGAGCCACACAATGCACTACAAAATAAAACTGTGGAAAATAGTAAGGCAATAAGTAGGAGCAAGCAGTGCTAGCACTCCAGTGGTAATGGCTGAACACTGCCCATTTTCCCTTCTATAATAATAAACTGCAGTATCCCTAAATTAAAAAAGTCAAGTATAGCAAGACACACAGGTCACAATATTAGTTTAACTACAATTAACAGTATAAAATAGGCAGTCTAGTGAAAAGAATGGAGTTGGTCAAGTCTGGCATCTAGGAACTTAGGAATACAGAATGTACCTGTGGCTTGGCAGAAATAAGAATACATACAATAGATATAAAAAGTGTACACACCCCTGTTAAAATGCCAGGTTTTTGTGATATAAAAAAATGAGACCACAATAAATAATTTCAAAACTTTTCCTACCTTTAATGTGACCTATAACCTGTACAATTCAATTGAAAAAGAAACAAATCTTTTAGGGGAAAAATATAAAAAATAAAAAACGTACAATAAGCTGGTTGCATAAGTGTGCACACCCTTAAACTAATACTTTGTTGAAGCGCCTTTTTATTTAATTACAGCATTCAGTCTTTTTGGGTACACACCTGCCATCAATTAAAAGAGACTCTGATTAACCCCAGATAAAGTTCAGCTGTCCTAGTAAGATTTTCCTGACATTTACTCAGTTGCCTGCTACAGCAAAAGCCATGGTTTGCAGACTGCTTACAGTGCATCAAAGGGATCTCATTGTTGAAAGGTATCAGTCAGGAGAAGGGTACAAAAAAATTTCCACAGCATTGGATATACCATGGAACACAGTGAAAACACTCATCAAAAAGTGGAGAAAATAAGGGACAACAGGGATGTTGCAAAGAGCTGGATGTCACGTCCCTCCAAAATTGATGAAAAGACAAGATGAAAACTGGTCAGGGAGGCTGCCAAGAGACCTACAGCAAAACTAGGGTCTATATTATATGAACGAAAGTTCATATAAGCGAACGCTCAATGAGCGAAAATCCTGGACATCGAAAACAATATTGTGGGGGGCTGTCACCCCCCCCCTAAATATATATTCCAACTTCGAGATCACACTACAGTGAGGAAAGGGCAAAAACTCCAATCTTCACTGTACTGCGATCCCACAATATGCCCCTCGATGTCCAGGAGTTTCGCTCATTAGACCATTTGCTTATATGAACTTTCGTTCATATAATATAGAACCCAAAACTGAAGGAGCTTCAGGAATTTATGGAAAGTACTGGCTGCGTACTACATGTGACAACTATCTCCCATATTCTCCATATGTCTGGACTGTGGGGTATGGTTGCAAGACAGAAGCCTTTTCTTACACAGAAAAACATCCAGGCCCGGCTTAAATTTGCAAAACAGTATATCAGGTCTTCCAAACACATGTGGGAAAGTGTGTTATGGTCTGATGAGACCAAGGTTGAACTTTCTGGCCACAATTCCAAAAGGTACGTGTGGCACAAAAACAACACTTCGCATCACCAAAAGAACACCACCCCCATGGTAAAGCATGGTGGTGGCAGTATTACACTTTGGGGTTGCTTTTCTTCAGCTGGAACTGGGGCTTTAGTCAAGGTGGAGGGAGTTATGAACAGTTCCAAATACCAGTCACTTTTAGCCCAAAACCTTCAGGCGTCTGCTAGAAAGCTGAAGACGAAGAGGAATTTCACCTTTCAACACGACAATGACCCAAAGTATACATATAAAGCAACAAAAGAATGGCTTCTCCAGAAGAAAATTAAAGTTTTGGAATGGCCCAGCCAGAGCCCAGACCTAACTCCAATAGAAAATCCATGGGGTGACCTGAAGAGGGCTGTGCACAAGAGATGCCGTCACAGTCTGACAGATTTGGAGTACTTTTGCAAGGAAGAGTGGGCAAATATTGTCAAGTCAAGATGTGCTATGCTGACAGACTCCTATCCAAGAAGACTGAATGCTGCAAATAAATCAAAAGGTGTTTCAACAAAGTATTAGTCCTCGGAACTGAACCGGCTATTATAACAAGCTTGAGCCAGCCAAAACCTCTTGAGCTAAGCTTTTACCCATAGTGCCCCTCTCTACATTACCGCAGAATGAGTTTACCCATATGGAAGAAAGAAAGAATGCAGAGGCTTTATCTGAGCAACTCTCCTATCATAGGCTAAGACCATATCCGATCCTTCAGTAGTCTTTCGGAGGAGGATGATGGGTGGGTTGTAATGAATGACTGAAGATCAACAACACAGATAGAATGTTATGGTAAGAACATAACTTCTTTATCTGATGTTGTTAATCTTCATTCATTCCTTACTGATGGGACAGAGTCCCTAGCTACTTTGTTTTTGGGAGGCCCTATGGAAGAATATTCCTGAGTACCATTGAAACAAAGGAAGCTCTCCCCCTGGAGACCATATCCAGTTTGTAATGAGTGATAAAGATATGAGGGGTAGACCATGTTGCTGCCACACAAATGTCATCCATAGAAGCTCTTGCATGGAAAGCAACAGATGTTGAGACTGATCTGGTTGAATGTGCCCTGACTTTAAATGGTAGGGGAGCTTTGTTCTGTTGATAAATGAAGCAAATTCAATCTCTCAACCATTTAGACAAAGTAACTTTGGAAACAGGTCTCCCCGGTCTTGATCCTGAGAATGATACAAATAACCAGTCAGATTTTCATAAAGACTTAGTTCTGTCAAGATAAAAACACAATTGTCTATGCATGTCAAGCAAATGTGAATATTCTCCTTTGTTAGAAAATTTTGGGAAGAAAATTGGTAGATTGATCATTTGATTAATAGTCAAGTCTGAAATAACTTTGGGTAAAAAAGAGGGGTTTGCCCAGAGTGATACTCTGTCCTTATGGAATACTATGTAAGGATATTTTATGCACAAAGCTTGCTACTCAGAAACTCATCTTGCTTAGGTAATGGCCACCAAAAACAAAGTTTTCCATGATAAGAATTTCAGATTGCAATTGGCAGAAGATTCAAAGGGGAGATGAATCAAGGATTGTAGAACTAATGTCAAACTGCAGGGCTCGATCAGCTTTTTGAAGGGGGGCTTAATGTGTGTAACACCTTTCAAAAATGTTTTACAGAGGCGGTGTGAAATCAAGGAAGAGTCCTTGAAACCATTATGGAAATTGGAGATTGCCGCCAAATGTACTCAAATGGATGAAGCTGCAACTCCTGAATGAAGATTAGATAAGTAATCTAGCACCATAGAAACTGGAGCAGAAAAGGGGTTCACTCCCTTTTCACGAGACCAAATTATGAATCTTTGCCACTTGCTTAGATAAAGTTTTCTAGTGGATGGTTTATGGGAAGCCAGAAGAATGTGGAGGACATGGTAGGATAGATTGCTTTGCCTGGCAATTACTGGAAGTGGAGGAACCAAGCTGTCAGCTTGAGGCGCTGTATGTTCAGATGTATCAACCTCTGCGGGTGTGATAGCAGCTAAAGAGTTGGATCCAGAATCCACGGTTGATGTACAAGATGAGGCCAAAGAAAAGGAAACCAGATTTGTTGGGGCCAGTAGTGTAATGAGGATTACTCTGCTTTGCAACCGAAGAGCCTTCTTTAATAATTGTGGGATCAGAGGAAGGGGAGGGTAAGCATAAAGAAGTCCCATCAGCCAGTTGTGCACAACAGCATCCCTCAGGAACTCCCCCTGTCAGGGAATTAGGGCAAAGTAGCTGCTGCATTTGTGATTTGTGTGGGATGTAAACAGATCACAGCAAGGCTGGACCCAGCGACCGAAAATATCCACCACTATGACAGGATTGAGGGGCCACTCGTGAGGTAGAATGCATCTGCTCAATTTGTCTTCAATTACGTTGGAATCCCTGGGAATGTGCATTGCTATCAGAAAGTGGTTAGAAGCTATCACCCATTGCCAAATTCTCATGGCCTAATGACACAGTGGGTAGGACTTGGTTCCCCCTTGTTTGTTGATGTACCAGACTACTGACATGTTGTCAGACTGGATGGCAATTGTTCCTGAAGGGAGAACAGGTTGAAATGCTTGCAATTCTAGAAGCATTGCCCTAAGTTCTAGAACATTGATATGTAGGTTGGCCTCCAAGGGTGACCAAGTGCCTTGGGCTGTCCTTCCCTGGAAATGCCCCCCATCAGGGAGGCATCTGTGGTCACTATGGCTCTGGGCTGAGAGGGGGTGAAAGGGTGGCTCCATAGGTGTTCTTTTGGCTTCATCCACCAAATTAAATCTTGTTTGCACCGATTTGTTATCCTGATTTGAAAGGATATAGGATGAGTCAAAGGGTACCACTGCGTTAGTAAAAGCCACTGTAGGAGTCTCATGTGTAGTCTTGCTAATGGAACTATTGTTATCGATACTGTCATTGACCCTAGTAGTTGGAGGATTGCCCGAGCTGGAGCTTTGTCCTGACAGAGTATCACCCGGAGTTGAGATCTGAGTCTTTCCAGCCTGTGGAGTGTGAGGGAGACTAGGCAAGATTGAGTATTGAAATTTGCTCCTATGAACCCCAGTCTTTGAGAAGCAGTCAAATTGCATTTCTGTTTCTTTACTGTTATCCCTAAGTGTTCCATTAGTTGTAGAGTGTAATGAATGGCTGAAACCAGTAGATGCTTGGTTGGGGCAGTGAGCAGCCAATCGTCTAAATATGGAAACACCCGGAATCCTTGCAGTCTCAAGTGAGCTGTTACCACTGCCATGCATTTGGTGAACACTCGGGGGGCTGTAGAGAGACCAAAGGGCAGCACTTGGAATTGGTAGTGATTGGCTCCCAGCCAGAAGTGGAGGAGTCTTTTGGAGCATGTCTCCATTTATGTGTGGTAATACGCATCCTGAAGATCCTTCAAGCACATCCAATTGTCTTTCTCCAGGAAAAAAAGTTTAGCCTAAACCATGACCATCCGGAATTTCATTTGTTTGACAAATTTGTTTAGGATGCTGAGGTCCAGAATTGGCTTCCAGTCCCCTGTCTTTTTTGGCACTAAAAAGAATCTTGAGTAGAATCTGGATCCTATGTGGTCTGGTGGGACTGTTTGGATGGCCCTTTTTTGAAGCAGCTTTTGAATTTCTTGAGCTGCTACTTCCCTTTGACTGGGTGGAACATTGGGAATATGTTTTAGCGGCCTTGGGTAAAGGTTGAAAGGGATGTGGTAACCTCTGGCAATTATCATCTGCACCCAAAGATCTGTGGTTATAGTTTGGCAGACAAGGTGGTGCAGAGAAAATCATCCCTCGACTGCTTCCAGAGCATTGATAGGGTTGTCCAGAGAAGGAATCTCTGGATCCTTGATTACGTGGACCCCCTCTGACTCTGAAGTGGCATCATCCAGTTGAGTTCCTCCTCTGCCCAAGGGGGAAAACTCACCACGTGTGTCATGGCAAGGACCCTAAGATTTCTTGTACCACATCTTTCCACTCCTCTGACTCCAAGAATAGGGTTATTGGGGGAGTGGAAAAACATACGCCTAAGGCAGACAAGGTCTTATAGTTCTTTTCACACCTGGCTAAAGTGCCTTTTACCTTAGGGCCAAAAAGAGAAGAGACCTCTATGGGGACATTCAGGAAGGGAGACTTAAAGGGATCCGCAAAATCACATAAGGGCATCCAGGCATGACTCTTGTGACAATGCATGCACCCACTGCTCCAGCCGCCCCTTTGGTAGAATGAGAAATCAACCACATGGAGGAGTTAGAAATAGATTCCAGGGTGGCAAGCTGTGAGGCAACTTTGTCACATACGTCATCGGGAACTGCTTCTGCAAGGGTTTCTGAGAGTTCTGAGATTAGGTTTCTCTGAAGCTGGGTAAAGTGTGCCAGATAGTTCAGGGACTGAATGGCGGAGGTCGCTGAAGAGTACATCCACTTCTCTAGTCTGTCTATTGCCCGAGACTCCCTGTTAGGGGTGTGATGCCCATGCACTGGTCCAGTAATCAAGGAGCCTCAATCATCATCACTAGCAACAGTGAGGGATGTGCACATTGGGAAGGATAACAAGTACACACACAGTAAAGTACAATTTCCCTTAAGAGCACACAGAGATCACAGTCAGTCTGGAGCTGGTTTCTCCTTTTCTCTCCAGATCCACAATAAGACTCCCCACTGGTACAGCTATAGGACACAGATCTCAGCCTAGTAGTCAAGCTAAAACCTCCAGCACCCTCTCTGTCAAAACAGTGCTTTGTGTCCCTGCCCAAGTACACACACACACACACACACACACACACACACACACACACACACACACACACACACACACACACACACACACACACACACACACACACACTTTAAGATATGAGTTATATACAAACACACAGACACTCCTGGAGAATGCTGGCAAAGGTTTTCCAGCTATGCCCCTTTCTGCCCAGGCTGTAAGGTAGTAATCCACTGCCACCAATCACTATTTATCAGCTACTAATAAGGCCCTTACCAAAGGGTGTCCAATTTTACTGTGCAATTCTTATTATCCAACTAGTAAGTGTGATGAACAGCAAGACTATTGGAGTGGCTTTGTACAGTATCACCAAATACATGCAAGTACTCTAGAGCTTAAATTATCTCTACACAAAACAGCCACAGTAGAAAGGTTTAAAAATATTTAATAATAAATAATAAAAACACAAGACAATACTTATTACTTCAACAAAATGTGCACAATGACATTACAGAGTTCAGCAATCACAGGAAAAACTTGAAAACAATATTGTGGGATAGTCTGACAAATATAGAAAACAGCTAGTCTAATCTGGCTAAATTCCTGTCTAACTCTAAGAGCAATACTAAAGAATAAGATCCTACTTACATACACAGCAAAGGCAGAGTGGTGGTGCGTTGATTTGTTCAGGTTCAGACAAAATCCAAAATGCTCTCATCTTTCTCTCTGAAAAAGTCTTAAACTGATAAAAACCCAGTACTGCTGAGTCATTTTCACATTACATCATTTCTATCACTTCTTTAGTTCCCAGGCTAACAGAAACTCGGAATTTACATTTCTCTGTAAGTGCACCTGGCCAGGAAGTAACAGCAATAAAAGACATTTTTACATGTAAAATCTAGTAATTAACTCTGTCTTAATAACAATAGAAAGAATTTGCTAGTCCAGACATCCTTTCTCCGAGCTTTAAGGCCAAACACAATTGTAATTCTTTACTTAACAGCTTTCTTCCAGCAGAGAACACTGTGGTTACATTTTTGAAGTTCAACATTTAACACACTTTTCTTACATTTAAGAGAACAAGCCTGTGGAATATGTTAATATTTACAATGACATAGAATTATATACAAAACTCTATCTAGCTAGGCTGGCAGCCTTCACAATCCCACTCCCCAGAGAACTCAACCTAATTTTTCAAGCGATCCTTGAGAAATGTTGCTTGAGAGGGTTAGGTCTGTCTGGGTATACCTTACCCCATTCCCTTTATTGATAGCCCATCTGTGTTGGCATTGCTAATCCCCACTGTGGTGTTGCACTGACATATATGCTTGCAACCCTAGGCTCCATCTTAGCAACTTGGCATTTTGCTGGCTGGTTCAGTGTAACCATGTTAGGAGACTGTGATCTGTAACTAAAGTGTATATTATTTCATACACATAAGGCTGAAGTTTCTGCAGTGTCCACACTATGGCTAGACATTCCTTTTCTACAACTGCATAGCATTCCTCCCTGGGATGGAGCCTACGACTGAGATAAACCACTGGGTGCTCTACTCTCACAGAAGAAATCTGGCTAAGTACAGCCCCCACCCCATGGTTCAAAGCATCCACCTGCACAACAAATTATTTGCTGTAATCTGGACTGGCTAACCCAGGGGGTCCTCCCAAAGCTTCTTTAAGCTTCTAGAATCCCTGCTCACATGCTGTGGTCCACACTACCTTGTCTGGCCTGCTTTTCCTTGTCAGGTCTATGAGGGGAGCAGCTATGGTACTATGACTGGGGACGAACTTTCTGTAATACCCTGCTGTCTCTAAGAATGCCCTCACCTGCTTTTTGGTAACAGGTGCAGGCCATGCCTGAATGGCTTCCACTTTGGCAGGTTCTGGCCTGATCTTGTTTATCTTATGTATCTTGTTTATATTATGTACTGACTACCAATTTATTGTCTAAATTTAGGAGTCTTCTAAGTATTATAAACTACGTTTATCAATATTGTTAAATCTTATTTTTCTCTGTATTAATTGTGGAGCTTTTCTCCCCGGGCCTCCACTGAAAATGGGTTCCTGACCCAGTGGACTTTACCGGTCTACAAATCAATAAATAAATAAATAAATAAATCTTACCACTCCCCACTCTGTGTCCCAGGTAGGAGACACCTGCCATACCCACCTGACATTTGCTGGGCTTAGTGGTCAAACCTGCCCTCTGTAGTCTGCCAAGCATCTCCCTGACATGCTGAAGGTGCTCTTGCCAGGAATGGCTGTAGATGGCAAAATCATGTAGGTAAGCAAAGGAAAACCCCCAGGTCATGCTAGGATATCATCTACCAGCCTCTGGAAAGTCGCTGGGGCATTTTTCATCCCAAAGGGCATCTTTGTGAACTCATACAAGCCAAAAGGAGTCACAAAGGCTAACCTCTCTTTAGCACTGGGAGTCAAGAGCATCTGCCAGTAACACTTGGTAAGATCAATGGTGGTAAGATACTTAGTCCCACCCAGCTGCTGTAAAGCTTCATCTGTCCTAGGCATTGGGTAAGCATCTAACTCTGTGTGACTATTTAATTCCCTGTAGCCCACACAGAACATGGTGCTGCTGTCCTTCTTTGGTACCAGCAGCACTGGGGAGGCCCAGGGACTGTTGGATTCTTGAATTACCCCTAGTTCCAACATTTCCTGTATCTCCTTCCTCAGACTCTGACTCTCTCAGGCACCATATAAAGGGCCTGCCTAATTAGTTCCCAGACTAACAGAAACTCAAAATTTACATTTCTCTGTAAGTGCTCCTGGCCAGGAAGCCAAAGTAATAAAATATATTTCACATGTGAAATCTAGTAATTAACTCTGTCTTAATAACAATAAAAAGAATTTGCTAGCCCAGACATCCTGTCTCCAAGCTTTGAGGCCAAACACAGTTGTAATTCTTCACTTAACAGCTTTCTTCCAGCAGAGTACACTGTGGTTACATTTTTGAAGTTCAGCATTTAACACAGTTTGCTTACATTTAAGAAAACAAACCTGTAGATTATATTAATATTTACAATGACATAGAATTATCTACAAAATTCTATCTAGCTAGGCTGGCAGCCTTCACAATCCCCCCCACTTCGGAGAACTCAAGCTAGTTTTTCAAGCGACACTTGAGAAACATTGCTTAGGGACAGCAGGGTACTACAGAAAGTTCGTCTCCAGTCATAGTAACATAGCTGCTTCCCTCACAGACCTGACAAGGAAAAACAGGCCAGACAAGGTAGTGTGGACCACAGCATGTGAGCAGGGATTCTAGAAGCTTAAAGAAGCTTTGGGAGGACCCCCCTGGGTTACCCAGTCCCCAGGGTTAGGTCTGTCTGGGTATACCTTACCCCATTCCCTGTATTGATAGCCCATCTGCATTGGCATTGCTAATCCCCAGTGTGGTGCTGCACTGACATATCGTATGCTTGCAACCCTAGGCTCCATCTTAGCAACTTGGTATTTTGCTGGCTGGCTCTGTGTAACAATGTTAGGGGATTGTGATCTGTAACAACAGTGAATTTTCTTTCATACAGATAAGGCTGAGGTTTCTGCAGTGCCCACACTATGGCTAGGCATTCCTTTTCTGCAGCTGCGTAGCATTCCTCCCTGGGTTGGAGCGTATGACTGAGATAAACCACTGGGTCTCTTCTCCCTCTGAAGAAATCTGGCTACATACAGCCCCCACCCCATGGTTTAAAGCATCCACCTGCACAACAAATAATTTGCTGTAATCTGGACTGGCTAACCTAGGGGATCCTCCCAAAGCTTATTTAAGCTTCTGGAATCCCTGCTCACATGCTGTGGTCCACAGCACCTTGTCTGGCCTGTTTTTTCTTGTCAGGTCTGTGAGGGGAGCAGCTATGGTACTATGACTGGGGACAAACTTTCTGTAGTACCCTGCTGTCCCTAAGAATACCCTCACCTGCTTTTTGGTAACAGATGCAGACCATGCCTGAATGGCTTCCACTTTGGCAAGTTCTGGGCTGATCTTGTTTATCTTATGTATCTTGTTTATATTATGTGCTGACTACCAATTTATTGTCTAAATGTAGAAGTCTTGTAAGTATTATAAACTACGTTTATCAATATTGTTAAATCTTATTTTTCTCTGTATTAATTATGGAGCTTTTCTTTTCGGGCCTGCACTGAAAATGGGTTCCTGACCCAGTGGACTTTCCCCGGTCAACAAATATCAATAAATAAATAAATATATTTTACCACTCCCCACTCTGTATCCCAGGTAGGAGATATCTGCCATACCCACCTGACATTTTCTGGGCTTAATGGTCACCCCTGCCCTCTGTAGTCTGCCCAGCATTTCCCTGACATGCTGAAGGTGCTCTTGCCAGGAATGGCTGTAGATGACAATATCATGTAGATAAGCAAGGGCAAACCCTCCAGCTCATGCTAGGGTATGATCGACCAGCCTCTGGAAAGTCACCAGGGGATTTTTCACCCCAAAGGGCATCTTTGTGAACTCATACAAGCCAAAAGGAGTCACAAAGGCTGACTACTCTCTAGCACTGGGAGTCAAGTGTACCTGCTAGTAACCCTTGGTAAGATCAGTGGTGGTAAGATACTTAGCCCCATCAAGCTGTTCTAGAGCTTCATCTGTCCTAGGCATGGGGTAAGCATCTAAATCTGTGTGACTATTTAATTTGCTGTAGTCCACACAGAACCTGGTGCTGCCATCCTTCCTTGGCACCAGCACCACTGGGGAGGCCCAGTGACTGTTGGATTCTTGAATTACCCCTAGTTCAAACATTTCCTGTATCTGTTCCCTCAGACTCTCTTTGACTCTCTCAGGCACAATATAAGGGGCCTGCCTAATAGGCCTTTGGGGTTCTGTATCCACCTGGTGCTGCACCAGGTGGGTGCACCCTAGTTTCCCAGTGAACATGACCCCAAAATCCTGTAACACTGCTCGGATTTCTGGAACCTGGGAAGGAGATTGCTGCTGGGACATTGCTAGCCCTTCCCCCGAGGTGTCAGTTCGTGCCTCACTGAGGAGATCAGTCACCAGATCTCCCTCGGACTCCTCTTGAAAAAGTTTTTTTTTAAAACCTGAAGTCTGAAGATGGGTTTTTAAACTTGAAAGTGCTGTCTGAAGAAGTTTTTTTTAAATCTGAAAGCGCTAACCTACTGCATTTTATTAAACTGGGGACTAACTTTCTGTAGTACCCTGCTGTCCCTAAGAATGCCCTCACCTGCTTTTTGGTAACAGGTGCAGGCCATGCCTGAATGGCTTCCACTTTTGCAGGTTCTGGCCTGATCTTGTTTATCTTATGTAGCTTGTTTATATTATGTACTGACTACCAATTTATTGTCTAAATTTAGAAGTCTTCTAAGTATTATAAACTATGTTTATCAATATTGTTAAATCTTATTTTTCTCTGTATTAATTGTGGAGCTTTTCTCCCTGGGCCTCCACTGAAAATGGGTTTCTGACCCAGTGGACTTTCCCACTCAACAAATATCAATAAATAAATAAATAAATAAATCTTACCACTCCTCACTCTGTGTCCCAGGTAGGAGACACCTGCCATACCCACCTGACATTTGCTGGTCTTAATGGTCAACCCTGCCCTCTGTAGTCTGCCCAGCGCTTCCCTGACATGCTGAAGGTGCTCTTGCCAGGAATGGCTGTAGATGGCTATGTCATGTAGGTAAGCAAGGGCAAACCCTCCAGCTCCTGCCAGGATATGGTCTACCAGCCTCTGGAAAGTCTCCGGGGCATTTTTCATCCTAACAGGCATCTTTGTGAACTCATACATGCCAAAAGGAGTCACAAACACTGACCTATCTCTAGCACTGGGAGTAAAAGGCACCTGCCAGTAACCCTTGGTAAGATCAATGTTGGTAAGATATTTAGCCCCACCCAGCTGCTCTAGGGCTTCATTTGTCCTAGGCATGGGGTAAGCATCTAACTGTATGTGACTATTTAATTTCCTGTAGTCCACACATAACCTGGTGCTGCCATCCTTCTTTGGCACCAGCACCACTGGGGAGGCCCAGGGTCTGTTGGATTCTTGAATTATCCCTAGTTCCAACATTTCCTGTATCTCCTCCCTCACACTCTGACTCTCTCAGGCACCATGTAAGGGGCCTGCCTAAAAGGCCTTTGGGGTCCTGTATCCACCTGGTGCTGAACCAGGTAGGTGCACCCTGGTTTCCCAGTGAACACGACCCCAAGCTCCTGTAACACTGCTCAGATTTCTGGAACCTGGGAAGGAGATAGCTGCTTGGACATTGCTACCCCTTCCACACACACACACACACACACACACACACACACACACACACACACACACACACACACACACACACACACACACACACACACACACACACACACACACCTTAAGATATGAGTTATATAGAAACACACAGACACTCCTGTAGAAGGCTGGCACAGGTTCTCCAGCTATGCCCCTTTCTGCGAGGCTATAAGGTAGTAATCCACTGCCACCAATCACTATTTATCAGCTACTAATAAGGCCCTTACCAAAGGGTGTCCAATTTTACTGTGCAACTTTTATTATCCAATTAGTAAGTGTGAGATCAGTCACCAGATTCCTCCTGAAGAAGGGTTTTTTAAACCTGAAGTCTGAAGAAGGTTTTTTTAAACTGGAAAGCACAGTCTGAAAAAAGTTTTTTTTAAACTTGAAAGTGCTAACCTACTTCATTTTATTAAACTATTTCTTTATTACCAGCCTGTTGGTCTGCATCATCTGATTTTGCTACTGGTACAGCTATAGGGTTCAGATCTTAATCTAGTGGTCAAGCTAAAACCTCCAGCACCCTCTCTGTCCAACCAGTGCTTTGTGCCCCTGCCCAGGTAGCTGAAACACACACACACACACACACACACACACACACACACACACACACACACACACACACACACACACACACACACACACACACACTCTTTAAGTTATGGGTTATATACA
This sequence comes from Protopterus annectens, assembly GCF_019279795.1. Taxonomy (NCBI): domain Eukaryota; kingdom Metazoa; phylum Chordata; order Ceratodontiformes; family Protopteridae; genus Protopterus; species Protopterus annectens. Next base: position 520,182,648 of record NC_056733.1, read on the forward strand.
GACACACAGACAATCCTGTAGAAGGCTGGCACAGGTTCTCCAGCTATGCCCCTTTCTGCCCAGGTTATAAGGTAGTAATCCCCTGCCACCAATCACTATTTATCAGCTACTAATAAGGCCCTTACCAAAGGGTGTCCAATTTTACTGTGCAACTTTTATTATCCAATTAGTAAGTGTGATGAACAGCAAGACTATTGGAGTGGTTTTGTACAGTATCATCAAATACATGTGAGTACTCTAGAGCTTAAATTATCTCTACACAAAATAGCCACAGTAGAAAGGTTTAAAAATATTTAATAATAAATAATAAAAACACAAGACAATACTTATTACTTCAACACAATGACATTACAGAGTTCAGCAATCACAGGAAACACTTGAAAACAATATTGTGGGATAGTCTGACAAATTTTGAAAACAACTATTCTTCTTCTTTCGTCTTTTCCCTGTTAGGGGTCGCCAGAGCAGATCACCTGTTTCCATTTCTTCCTGTCCTCTGCATCTTGCTCTGTCACATCAACAATCTACATGTCCCCTCTAACCACATCCATAAACCTTATCTTAGGCCTTCCTCTTTTCCTCTTGCCTGGCAGCTTCATCTTTAGCATCCTTTTCCCAATATACCCATCAACCCTTTTCAGCACATGTCCAAACCAATGCAATCTCACCTCTCTGGCTTTGTCTCCAAACTGTCCAACCTGGGCTAACCCTCTAATATACTTATTCCTAATCCTGTCTTCCCTTGTCACACCCAGTGCAAATCTTCACATCTTTAACTCTGGCACAGCCAGCTCTGACTTTTGCTTTTTTGTCAATGCCACTGTCTCCAACCCATATAACATAGCTGGTCACACTACCCTTTTGTAGACCTTCCCTTTCACTCTTACTGGTACTCGTCTGTCACAAATCATTCCTGACACTGTTCTCCACCCACTCCACCCTGCCTGAACTCTCTTCTTCACCTCTCTTCTACACTCGCCATTACTCTGAACTGATGATCACAAGTATTTAAACTCATCCACCTTCGTCAACTCTACTCCCTGCATCCTCACCATTCTTCTATCCTCCCTTTCATTCACACACATATATTCCGTCTTAGTCCAGCTGACCTTCATTCCTCTCCTCTCTAGAGCATATCTCCACCTCTCCAGGGTATCTTCAACCCGTTCCCTACTCTCACTACATATCACAATGTCATCTGCAAACATCATAGTCCACGGGGACTGCTGTCTGATCTCGTCTGTCCAACTGTCCATCACCAGTGCAAATAAGAAAGAGCTCTGAGCTGATCCTTGATGTAATCCCACCTTCACCTTAAATGCATCTGTCACTCCCACTGCAGATCTCCTGGCTGAATTCCTATCTAACTCTAAGCAAAATACTAAAGTCTAAGATCCTACTTACATACACAGCAAAGGCAGAGTGTTGGTGAGTTGAAGTGTTCAGGTTCAGAGAAAATACAAAATGCTCTTATCTTTCTCTCTGAGAAATTCTTAAATTGATAAACACCCAGTACTGCTGAGTCATTTTCACATTACATCATTTCTATCACTTCATTAGTTCCCAGACTAACAGAAAATCAAAATTTACATTTCTCTGTAAATGCACCTGGCCAGGAACCTAAAGTAATAAAATACATTTTACATGTGAAATCTAGTAATTAACTCTGTCTTAATAACAATAAAAAGAATTTGCTAGCCCAGACATCCTGTCTCCGAGCTTTGAGGCCAAACACAGTTGTAATTCTTCACTTAACAGCTTTCTTCCAGCAGAGTACACTGTGGTTACATTTTTGAAGTTCAACATTTAGCACAGTTTGCTTACATTTAAGAAAACAAACCTGTAGATTATATTAATATTTACAATGACATAGAATTATCTACAAAATTCTATCTAGCTAGGCTGGCAGCCTTCACAATTCCACCCCCCAGAGAACTCAAGCTAATTTTTCAAGTGACCCTTGAGAAATGTTGGGAGGGTTAGGTCTGTCTGGGTATACCTTACCCCATTCCCTGTATTGATAGCCCATCTGCATTGGCATTGCTAGCATTGTTAATCCCCACTGTGGTGCTTCACTGACATATCCTATGCTTGCAACCCTAAGCTCCATCTTAGCAACTTGGCATTTTGCTGGCTGGGCTCAGTGTAACCATGTTAGGGGATTGAGATTTGTAACTACAGTGAATTTTTTATTTCATACAGATGAGGCTGAAGTTTCTGCAGTGCCCACACTATGGCTAGATATTCCATTTCTACAGCTGCATAGCATTCCTCCCTGGGTTGGAGCCTACAACTGAGATAAACCACTGGGTGCTCTTCTCCCTCTGAAGAAATCTGGCTAAGTACAGCTCCCACTCCATGGTTCAAAGCATCCACCTTCACAACAAATTATTTGCTGTAATCTGGACTGGCTAACCCTGGGGGTCCTCCCAAAGATTCTTTAAACTTCTGGAATGCCTGCTCACATGCTGTGGTCCACACTACCTTGTCTGGCCTGTTTTTCCTATCTACGTTTATCAATATTGTTAAATCTTATTTTTCTCTGTATTAATTGTGGAGCTTTTCTCCACGGGCCTCCACTGAAAATGGGTTCCTGACCCAGTGGACTTTCCCGGTCAACAATTATCAATAAATAAATAAATAAATCTTACCACTCCCCACTCTGTGTCCCAGGTAGGAGACCTCTGTTATACCCACCTGACATTTGCTGGGCTTAATGGTCAACCCTGCCCTCTGTAGTGTGCCCAGCATTTCCCTGACATGCTGAAGGTGTTCTTGCCAGGAATGGCTGTAGATGACAATATCATGTAGATAAGCAAGGGCAAACCCTCCAGCTCATGCTAGGGTATGATCTACCAGCCTCTGGAAAGCTGCTGGGGCATTTTTGATCCCAAAGGGCATCTTTGTGAACTCATACAAGCCAAAAGGAGTCACAAAGACTGACCTCTCTCTAGCACTGGGAGTCAAGGGCACCTGCCAGTAACCCTTGGTAAGATCAATGGAGATTAAATATTTAGCTCCTGCCAGCTGTACTAGGGCTTCATCTGTCCTAGGCATGGGGTAAGCATCTAACTCTGTGTGACTATTTAATTTTGTGTAGTCCACGCAGAACCTGGTGCTGCCATCATTCTTTGGTACCAGCACCACTGGGGAGGCCCAGGGACTGTTGGATTCTTGAATTACCCCTAGTTCCAACATTTCCTGTATCTCCTCCCTCAGACTCTGACTCTCTCAGGCACCATATAAGGGGCCTACCTAATAGGCCTTTGGGGTCCTGTATCCACCTGGTGCTGCACCAGGTGGGTGTACCCTGGTTTCCCAGTGAACATGACACCAAACTCCTGTAACACTGCTCGGATTTCTGGAACCTGGGAAGGAGATAGCTGCTGGGACATTGCTACCCCTTCCACCGAGGTGTCAGTCCGAGCATCACTGAGGAGATCAGTCACCAGATCTCCCACAGACTCCTCCTGAAGAAGGGTTTTTTAAATCTGAAGTCTGAAGACGTTTTTTTTTTAAACTGAAAGCGCTGTCTCAGGAAGCTTTTTTTAAACCTAAAAGTGCTAACCTACTGCATTTTATTAAACTACTGTTTTTTTATCAGCCTGGTGGTCCGGATCGTTTTTTTTTTTTTTTTGCTATGGGTACAGCTATAGGCGACAGATCTCAGCCTAGTGGTGAAGCTAAAACCTCCAGCACCCTCTCTGTCCAACCGGTGCTTTTTGTCCCTGCTCAAGTAGCTCACACACACACACACACACACACACACACACACACACACACACACACACACACACACACACACACACACACACACACACACACACACACACACTTTAAGATATGAGTTATATACAAACACACATACACTCCTGGAGAAGGCTGGCACAGGTTCTTCAGCTATGCCCCTTTCTGCCCAGACTATAAGGTAGTAATCCACTGCCACCAATCACTATTTATCAGGTACTAATAAGGCCCTTACCAAACGGTGTCCAATTTTACTGTGCAATTTTTATTATCCAATTAGTAACTGTGACAAACAGCAAGACTATTGGAGTGGCTTTGTACAGTATCACCAAATACATGCAAGTACTCTAGGGCTTAAGTTATATCTATACAAAACAGCCACAGTAGAAAGGTTTAAAAATATTTAATAATAAATAATAAAAACACAAGACAATACTTATTACTTCAACACAATGACATTACAGAGTACAGCAATCACAGGAAAAACTTGAAAACAATATCGTGGGATAGTCTGACAAATATAGAAAACAGCTAGTGTAATCTGGCTAAATTCATGTCTAACTCTAAGAGAAATACTAAAGTCTAAGATCCTACTTACATACACAGCAAAGGCAGAGTGCTAGTGAGTTGATGTGTTCAGGTTCAGACAAAATCCAAAATGCTCTCATTTTTCTCTCTATAAGCTGGAGAATGATCACTTAGGGCATTTGGTAGAATATCCGAGTTGGAGTATTTAAGTGGGTCATTTACTCCAATCAAGATTTGCACCTATTTGATTTTTGTTGTCTACTCTGGTAGGGCAGGTTATAAGTTGTGTGAAGTCATGGCACTAAATTTTGTCTTTTGGAGGAACAGTGTTCATGTTTTTCCAGTTGATGTTTGTGTCACCCATTATGATAGTTTCATGGGAGATGTTTTGACACCCCTGCACTGGCCCAGCAATCAAGGAGCCTTGGTCCTCACCACTGGCACCAGTGAGGGACGTACACATTGGGAGGATGATAAGTACATGCACAGCAAACTGCAATTTCCCTTAAGAGCACACAGAGATCACAGTCAGTTTGGGGCTGGTTCTCACTCTTTCTCCAGATCCCCAGTAAGACTCCCCACTGGCAAAGCTGTAGGGATAATATCTCAGCTGAGCAGTCAAGCCAAAACCTCCAGCACCCTCTCTGTCTGACCAGTGCTTCATGTCCCTGCCCAAGTAGCTGACACACACTTTGAGATTTGATTTATATGCAAACACACACACTCCTGGGTAAAGCTGGCACAGGTTTATTAGTTATGCCCCCTTCTGCCAAGACTAAAAGGTAGTTATCATTGCCACCAACTGGCTCTTTATCAGCTACTGCAAGACCTTTCCCAAAGGGTGAACAATCCTACTGTGTGATGTTACTGTTATCCAAATGGTAAGTGTGACCAAGACCAAGGCGGTTACCAAGTACATATGCAAGTATGCTAAGAGCTTAAATATCTCTAAACAAACCAACCACAATTAAAACGTTTAAATATATTTAATAATAAATAATAAAAGAACAAGACAATATTCAAGCAACACAGTAACTACAGAGTTCAGAATCACAGGAAATATTTTAAAACAACATTGCAGGACAGTCTCATATAAATACAGAAAACATCTAACCTAATCTTTACTATATTCCTAACTATATCTAAAAGAAATTAATGTACCCTAGACTTACTTACGGAGCAAGGCAGAAGTGATGGAGATGGATGTTTCCAGGTCAAATACAAAATGTAAAATCTGTCTCTGAGAGAGTTCTTAAATTACTATCAAACATTACTGTTGGGTCAGCTCGGATGACATAACTCTTTGTCACCTGCCTTCATTTTCCAGGCTAACAGAAACTTTTACAAAATTTTAGCATCTCTGTGTGAGAAGTACATATCTCTCAGATGTTTGTTCAGAACTGGAAGTTGTAAAACAATTAAACACTTTTACATTTTAAACCTAGTAATTATTTATGTTTCAATACAATAGAAAAACTTCTAACTCTAGACATCCTGTCTTCTTGCTGAAACCAAGAGATAGCACAACCGTAAAACAATTTCAACTTATTTTCTTGAGGCCTTACAATTTAACTCTCTATGCTCCAGCTTCTACTATTAAAACATACATTTGTACAGGTATGTAGTTTATATACATTTCTGTTCTTTTCCAGTAGGGTACACTGTGGTTACATTCTTCAAGCTCATTGCATAACATACAGTTTAACATACACTTCTGCACCAGTAGTTTAATATACACATAACATATAGTTCTCTACATTTGTAAGAAAAGCATATGAATCCTATTAATATTCACAAATGACATATGATTATTTACAAAATTCCAGATAGCTGGGCTGGCAGTGTCACATTTCCCCCCTCCCCAAAAACTCAAGCTAGTTTTTCAAGTGACCCTTGAGAAATGTTGCTTAAGAGGGTGAACCTATCTGGGAATACACTACTCCATTCCCTGTCTTGAGAGCCCATCTGCGTTAGCATTGCTAATCCCACTGCGGTGCTGCACTGTTATGTCATATTATATGCATGCAACCCTAGGCTCCACCTTAGTAACTTGGCATTTTGATGGCTGGCTCAGTGTAACCATGTTAGGGGATTGTGACCTGTAACTACAGTGAATTTTCTTTCATGCAGATAAGGCTGAAGTTTCTACAGTGCCCACACTATGGCTAGACATTCCTTTTTACAGCTGCATAGCATTTCTCCCTTGGTTGGAGCCAACGACTGAGATATACCACTGGGTGCTCTTCTCCCTCTGAGGAAACCTGGCTAAGTACAACCACCACCCATGGTTTGAAGCATTCACCTGCACAACAAATAATTTGCTGTAATCTGGACTGGCTAACATGGGGGGGATCCTCCCAAAGTTCCTTTAAACTTCTGGAATGCCTACTCACATGCTAGGGTCCACACTACCTTATCTGGCTTGTTTTCTCTTGTCGGGTCTGTGAGGGAGCAGCTATGTTACTATAACTGGGGACAAACTTTCTGTAGTACCCTGTTGTCCATAAGAATGCTCTCACCTGCTTTTTGGTAACAGGGGCAGGCCATGCTCGAATGGCTTCCACTTTGGCAGGCTCTGGCTTGATCTTACTACTCCCAACTCTATGCCCCAAGTAGGAGACCTCTGCCATACCCAACTGACATTTGCTGGGCTTAATGGTCAACCCTGCTCTCTGTAGTCTGCCCAGCAATTCCCTGACATGCTGAAGGTGCTCTTGCCAGGAATGGCTGTAGATGGCAATATCATCTAAGGTAAGCAAGGGCAAAATCTCTTGCTCCTGTTAGAATACGATCTACCAGCCTCTGGAAAGTTGCTGGAGCAGTTTTCATCCCAAAGGGAATCTTTGTGAGCTCATACAAGCCAAAAGGAGTTGCAAAGGCTGATCTTTTTCTAGCACTGGGAGTCAAGGAAACCTGCCAATAACCCTTGGTAAGATCAGTAGTGGTAAGATACTTAGCCCCACCCAGCTGCTCTAGGGATTTATCTGTCCTAGGCATTGGGTAAGCATCTGACTCTGTGTGACTATTTAATTTCCTGTAGTCCACACAGAACCTGGTGCTGCCATCCTTCTTTGGTACCAGCACCAGTGGGGAGGCCCAGGGGCTGCTGGACTCCTGAATTACCCCTAGTTTCAACATTTCCTGTATCTCCTCCCTCAGAGTCTGTTTGACTCTCTCAGGCACCCTATAAGGGGCTGCTTAATAGGCCTTTGGGGTCCTGTATCCACATGGTGCTGAACCAGGCAGGGACTCCCTGGTTTCCCAGTGAACATGTCCCCAAACTCCTGTAACACTGCTCGGATTTCTTGAACATGGGTAGGGGATAGCTGCTGGGACATTGCTTCCACTTCCACTGAGGTGTCTGTCCAAGCCTCACTGAGGAGATCAGTCACCAGATCCCCGTTAGACTCCTTCTGCAATCCACTGCAAATACTCAGCACAAGGGTCTCCCTATCATGGTAAGGTTTGATCTTGTTAACATGGTACAATTTATGCCCCTGCCTCCTACTTAGCAGTTCTACAATGTAGTTAACATCACTGACCTTCCTTACCACTTTGTAGGGTCCCTCCCAGGCTGCCTGCAGCTTATTGTGTCTGACAGGAATGAGAACCATTACCTGCTGCCCTATAGCATACTCTCTAGCTCGAGCATTCCTGTCATACCAGACCTTTTACTGATGTTGGGCCTCTCCCAGGTTCTCCTGGGCCAAGGCCATAAGTTCCCTCAGCCTTGTCCTGAGGTTTAGGACATATGCCAGAACAGACTCCTTGTGGGATTCACACACCCTCCCACTCATCTTGAATCAAATCTAGACGTCCCCTCACCCTATGCCCATACAGCAACTCAAAGAGTGAAAAAAACTTGTGGATTCCTGTGGAACATCTCTGTAAGCAAACAACAGATGGAGGAAATATTTGTCCCACTCCCTCTTAAACTGCTTTGTAAATGCCTGTAGCATGGACTTGAGTGTAGAATTTAACCTCTCAACAAGACCATTAGTTTGGGGATGGTAGGGGACAAGCCAGCAGGTCTGACATGAAATTGTCACCTCTGTCAGTCAGTATTTCTTTTGGAAAACCTACCCTGCTGAAAATTTCTAACAAAGCATTTTCCACATTTTCTGTCTCAGTGGAGGGCATAGCTACCCTCTGAAATGGCTCCTCAGTCACAGGCGAAGGCATCAATGGAGCTTTCACCTTGTCTCCTGCCCTGCCTACCTTTTGGCACTGCTCACAAGTCCTGCAGTACTCTGTTACATCTCTGAAAATCCTAGGCCAATAAAAAGTCTGCATAATATGTCTCTTTGTACATTTTATGCCCATATAACCTGTGAAGGGAATGTCATGGGCTATGGCTAGAAGTGCCAGATGGTAGGCTTTGGGCACTACCAACTGCTGTATTCTCTCACCCTCAAGCCTTCCATTAGGGGGTCCACTCTCTATATAGTAACTCTTTGTCCCAGTATACAGATTCCCCCTTCCCTTGAGAATCAGGGGCCTCACTAGCTACCTCCCTCAGGCCTTGTATTGTAGGGTCTGAGAGCTAAACCTGCCTCAACTCTCTCTTTGTAATCCTTCCCAGCTCCCTTTCCACAGGAATTCTGGCATCCTCTGACACTGGTGCCTCACTGTCAGCCTGGGTACTACTATTCACCTCTGGCCTTGCAGTCACTCTGTCCAAGAGAACATCAGTACTCACAAGCAGCTGTGGCTCATGTTTAGTCTCACTGCTACAGGGCAGCTCCCTCCCTGAAGTAACCACCTCACCAGTCCTGGCTGCAAGTGTGCGGTCTGTCTGGGTCTCCCCCAGGCTACCAGACCAACATGCTTGTCTCCAAGCCTGACTGTATGTAACTGCATGAACACACAAGTACTGCATTATCAAAATCATTCCCTATCAGGACATCTGCAGTGATATTTTCAAACACACCTACTTGCTTGCTTCCTTTTTCACCCTCTCAGTCAAGGTGAACCTTAGCAAAAGGTATATGGAATGGGGTTCCTCCTAAAACTCTGACTGGAGTAGACTTCCCAAGCAAGTAGTGCTCCTCTGTAACCATTTCAGGCTTCACAATGGTTAGGTCAGAGACTGTGTCTCTCTTAGCCATGGCCTCTTTCCAATTAACTAAGATAGGATATAACCTCTTGTAGTAGTTTGGTACCCTGGTTGTCTTCAGACAACCTACTGTTGCCATTTTGTCATTCCCACTTACTCTTACTTACTCCCACCTTTTGCTCCCCACCTTGTGTCCATGGACATCTATATGCCACATGGCCCCATTGGTTGCATTTAGAACATTTAACCCTTGGTCCTGGATGTGTACCTGGACTAGTGGCTTCCCCTGCAACTGGCGGACTCTGTTGGAGCAGTCTGGGCTTACCACCATGGGTTCCCTTAGACCCATGAGCAATACTGGGTGTCCCTTTCCTGTGCAGTGATGCCCTGCTTGCTAGGTATAGGTCTCCCTTCTTTCCCAACTCATCTGCAGTAGTGTATTGTCCATCAGCTAACCAGATTATCATGTCCTCAGGCAAAGTGCTAAGGGCTTGTTCCCTCATCAAAAGGACTGCCAGCCCTTCAAAAGTGATGATCTGACATCCACTGACCCACCTATGAAAATACGTGCTTAGTTCAGCAATATATTCACACACACTTTCATCTACCTTGTGTCTATGCTCATGAAACCTTTTCCTGTAAGCTTCATGTGTTAACTTAAAGCATCCTAACAAACACATTTTGATTGTATTATAATTTGAGCAATCAGTATCAGAAAGTTTAGAAATTACAGTTACAGCTTTACCATAACGTAAGGTGGTCAGGATCCATACCCAGAGCCCTTGGTCAACATTATACTGTTTACATACCCTTTCAAACATATGAATGAAACTATCAAAATTATCCCCCACTGTAGATTGTGGAAGACGTTTACTGACCTTCGTTGCTTCTACAGTTCGGTTACTCCCTTCTCCATTACCTCCATGACTCTGGCAAAGAGTCAGCATCTCCTTTTCATTTTGCCTCTACCTCTCCTCCTCAGCCTCCAGGCATTGCAGTTTCTCATTTTCCTTAGCCACAAGATGTTTCAGTCTCTCTGCTGCTTCTATTTCCAAATGCTTGGCCTCCAGCTCAGGTCTCTTTAACTCCAGATGGATTTTTAAGTCCTCTGTAGGAAGGTTGAGCTGTCCATTTTCTGTGAGTTGTTCATCTCCAAGGCCAGTCTGATTGTCCTCCTGGTTGCTATTCTATGATGCAGCTGTGACTAAAGCTGCAATCATGTCTGCTTTAGTCAGGTTGGCAGGCACCAAAAAAAAATAAATAAATAAATAAAGCAATTGCAATATGAACTCTGAATGTTCACTGCATGGCTGATTAACAATACAAACACCTTCAGTGACCACTGTAAAAAGGCTACATGAATACAATATCCACACCACTACAAGCCTATTAATATGTGATGTGGCTAATATGTAATGTGGATATCCCACCACTGTTAACCAATTAATATGTGATGCTCCTGTACTGGCTCAGCAATCAAAGAGCCTCATTCCTCACCACTGGCACCAGTGAGGGCTGTACACATTGGGAGGATGACAAGTACACACACAATTTCCCTTAAAAGCACACAGAGATCATAATCAGTCTGGGGCTGGTTTCTTCCTTTCTCTAGATCCCTAATAAGGCTCACTCTGGCACAGCTATAGGGTTAAGATCTCAGCTGAGTGGTCAAGCCAAAACCTCCAGCACCCTCTCTGTCCAACCAGTGTTTTGTGTCCCTGCCCAAGTAGCTGACACACACACTTTGAGATTTGATTTATATACAAACACACATACTCCTGGAAAACGCTGGCACAGGTTTACTAGTTATGCCCACTTTCACCCAGACTAAAAGGTAGTTAACACTGCCACTAACCAGCTCTTTATCAACTTCTATAAGACCCTTTCCAAAGGGTGACCACTCCTACTGTGTGATGTTACTATTATCCAAATGGTAAGTGTGACCAAGACCAAGGCTATTTAGAAGTAGCCTGTACAGTGTCACCAAGTACATATACAAGTACTCTAAGAGTTTAAATATCTCTAAACAAACTAACCACAATTAAAAGTTTAAATATATTTAATAATAAATAATAAATAATAAAAGAACAAGACAATATTCAAGCAGCACAGTAACTACAGAGTTCAGAATCACAGGAAATATTTTAAAACAACATTGGAGGACAGTCTCATATAAATACAGAAAATATCTAAACTAATCTTTACTATTTTCCTAACTATATATAAAATAAATTAATGTACCCTAGACTTACTTACAGAGCAAGGCAGAAGTGCTGATGATGGATGTTTCCAGGTCAAAAACAAAATACAAAATGCAAAACCTGTCTCTGAGAGAGTTTTTAAATTACTATCAAACATTAATGTTGGGTCAGCTCAGATGACATCACTCTGTGTCACCTGCCTTCAATTCCCAAGCTAACAGAAACTTAACAAAATTTTAGCCTCTCTGTGTGAGAAGTACATATCTCTCAGATGTTTCTTCAGAACTGGAAGTTGTAAAACAATTAAACACTTTTACATTTTAAACCTAATAATTATTTATGTTTCAAGACACTAGAAAAACTTCTTGCTCTAGACATCCTGTCTTCTTGCTGAAACCAAGAGATAACACAATCGTAAAACAATTTCAACTCTGTATGTTCCAGCTTATTCTATTAAAACATACATTTGCACAGGTATATAGTTTATGTACATTTCTATTCTTTTCCAGTAGGGTACACTGTGGTTATACAGTTCAACACACACTTCTGCACAAGTAGTTTAATATGCACATAACATATAGTTCTCTTTCATTTGTAAGACAAGCATATGAATCATATTGATATTTACAAATGACATATGATTATTTACAAAATTCCAGATAGCTGGGTTGGTAGTTTCACAGGTGTTATTGGAAGTCCAGGAGATAAAATTTTCAAGAGTTGGGATGTTTTGGCCAGGAGGTATATAAACTATTCCAATACATATTTGTTTAGAGTTATTTATGTGTATGAATGCCAGGAATATTTCAGCGTTACCAAAAGTCGGGACAGGTTTGGAGGGAGCGGTAATTGTTAAGCTGGAGAGCTAGATTAATAGTAGTGTAACATGTCTAAAGAGGCCAAAGTTTCTGGCTTTAAAAAGTGTGACTCATGCTGTCAGAAAATGTCTCTGACAGATGGACACACCAGCTGTGTTTATTGTTTAGGGGTTGTGCAACTGCAGGACTCCTGCTCTATCTGTCATGCATTTAGTCCAAGGGTCCTGCAGGAGCACAAAAACAAATGAATCCTTTGAGGATTATTGAAACCACAGGATTCCCCGGCTAAAGGTTCTCAGCCAGTGAAATCCTCTAAGTCTGTCAAGCCGTCGGCTCCGTCCTCGGAACCGACTCGTGGACTTGAAAAAACAAGTTTGTCGGTGCCAACTAGCATCGACAAGTCATCTCCTCCCTCAGCTCCTACTGCTACCTCGGAGCCATCTTGGTGCCACAAGCAAGCAAGATCTCCTTCATTGGAGCCAATCCACTCGGTGCCACAGTCACCCTTATTAGGAAGTGAGCGCAGTCATTGCTCTTCATCCCACTCCTCTTGATCCTCCAGGTTATTGGATCAGGACATGGAGAGAGTTGTCAGCAGGTTGCTTAAATCACAGGCCCTTGCAAAATTACTTTCCAGCCCACCTCAGCAGGTTGCGGCTCCATCTGCCTCCATCTCTATTCCTCCTCCGACTACACTTGGTTCGGAGCCGGAGACCATGGATGTGCTGATAGTAGAACCGACTGTGCCGATCACCTCCTCTTCGGCTCTGATGTTGGCTCCGATCACCTTGATTGTTCCATCCATCGAGAGATCTGGGTGCTGAAGCTCTCTCGTCGGCTCTGAAGGGGGAAGTGGCATTGGTCCCTTGTCCAACTCCGTTCTCCCTCTCGGAGCTTTGGCGCAGGTGAGCTCAGCTCCCACATCGGCCTTGGAGCCGTCGGCCTCGATGTGGAGAAGGACTCCCATCTTTTCGGAGCCGGAGCTTTCTTTGCCTCAGGATCGTGACAACTTAGAGGTCATGCGGAGTGTGCTGTCCCCTGAAGCAGCCCTACTATCAGCCCAATTGGCTCCTTCTCTTGTGGTGCCTGTGCCAACCTCTGCTCCTCCTCCGGCCCAGAAGCATAGGGAACCTATGCCCCTGGACACCCCATTGGGTGACCCCTCTTCTTCTGAGGCCTCCCCTGATCACTCAGAAGGGCCTCCTTGGAAGAAGAAGTGCAAGAGGAAGCACCTAGACTCCCCTAAGTCTGTAACCTCAGATACAGACCTGGATGAATTGGTAGGGTCCCCCAGATCCCCCTCCGAAGATGTTTCCTTTTCAGACATCCTTGAAATGCTTAGGCAGAGGGTGGCTGGTCTTCCCTAGCCCCTACCGAGGATGGGTCTGTATACCTAGAGGCATTTGGTTCCCGACCCTCCACCTCCTAGGTGTCTCCACCTTTTGATCCACTCATGTCTCTAGTGGCTCAAAAGGCTTGGTCAGCTCCGGATTATGTGGAGCCTACTCCGAGGAGACCAAATAAGTTCATAACAGCCCCCCAGGACAAACAATTTCTCTCTAAAGGTGTGCCAGTTAATGCCATGGTGGTAGCAGCAGCCACCAAGAAAGAGTTAGCAGAAACTTCTTCATCTGTCCATCCACCAAACAAAGAGTCTAGGACAATGGACAGATATGGGAAGCAAATGTTTTCCTCAGCGACCTTCTCAATGAGGTCCCTGAATTATCTCTCTCATTTTACAAGACTTCAAAGGGATCTCCTAAAAGAGCTTGGAGATACCCTACAAGATCCTACAGCTGAGGGAGCATCAGCCAAAATAGCTTCCCAGCTTGCAACTCTTAATTCTATAGTCAATTCCTCCATGAGGCTGATTTCCTATGCAGCCGATGGAGCGAGCAGAGCTACAGGTACAGGAGTGGCTTTCAGGAGACATGCTTGGCTGTGGCTGTGTCAATTTGCGGAACCCTTTTGGGCGTCCTTTACAAATACTCCCTTTGATGGCGCCTCGTTTTTTGGGCCTCAGGTGAAAGACACACTTACCAGGTACGAGCAGGAAGGCAAGACTCTCTCTGCCATGGGAGTCCATTTTTCCACTCCTAACAGACTTTATTCCAAAGGTCAGAAGGGTGGAAATATGTAGTTTTGGAAGTCCCAGGGACCCTTGCCTGATACACATGGTGATTTTTCCCCCAGGGGCAGAGGGGGAAACAACAACAATGGCAGATGCCACCCTCATGGCAGAGGGGGACTGCAAAATCAGGGTGACAGAGAAACTTTCTCTGCCAAACCCTTTCAGCATCCCTGATGGGTTGCCCGACTGCTCACCTCTGGAGGCATTCGGGGGAAGACTTTCCCTGTACCCAAAAGCCTGGCAAAATATAACAAGAGACAAATGGGTACTATCTATCATATCTAGAGGTTATAAAATCCCCTTTCATCAACCCCCTCTAAAATCAAAAAAGTCCATCCCAGATGTCCCATCTAATCTAAGGGATCAAGCAGTTATTCAAGTTTCAAAACTGCTAGAAAAAAGACCAACTAGGATCCGGAACTTACTCAAGATTTTTTTTAGTACCAAAAAAGACAGGGGACTGGAGACCAATACTGGATCTCAGCAAATTGAACAAATCTGTACAAAAAGAAAAGTTCCGGATGGTAACACTACAGTCCATTCTCCCCTTTCTGGGTCAGGACAACTGGATGTGCTCCATAGATCTTCAGGATGCGTACTACCATATCAAAATGGACAGACGCTCCAGGAGATTTCTTCGCTTCTGGGTAGGGGCCAGTCATTATCAGTTCAGAGCTCTGCCCTTTGGTCTCACCACAGCCCCCAGGGTGTTCACCAAATGTATGGTAGTAGTCACGGCTCACCTGAGACGTCAAGGATTCCAGGTGTTTCCCTATCTAGACGACTGGCTCCTAAATGCTACCACCAGGCATCAACTCTTAGAGGCACAGGATTATACAATATCAACCTGCATCCAACTAGGCATTACACTAAATTTTGAAAAATATGCCTTGTTGCCCTGTCAATCTGTTACATATATAGGAGCAGAATTAAACACAAAACAGATGTTTGCAAGGTTACCTCAGGAAAGAGTTTTCTCTCTTCACCAATAAGTGTCATTTCTAATGCAGAGCAGAAAGGTCCAAGTCAGACATGTCCTGCAAGTTCTAGGTTCCATGGCAGCTGCCATTCTTCTTGTACCATTAGCGCGTTACCACATGAGAGTCCTTCAGTGGCTTCTCTTCATGCAGTGGTCCTTCCAGGAACTACCCATGTCTCACATGATCCTGATTACAGAAACATGCAAAAGACACCTCTCTTGGTGGATGGTCTCCCCACTGGTGACTCAGGGCAGACCTTTCATTCAACTCCCTTCGGTAGCCACAGTGACCACCGACACCTCCCTGATAGGGTGGGGGGGCATTATCTAGGCAGGACAATCCAAGGCATGTGGCAACCTCACGAGTACCATCTGCATATCAATGTCCTAGAGATGAGAGCGGTGCTCCTAGCATTGCAAGCTCTTCAAGACTCTCTTCCTTCTGGGACTATTGCGATCCAAACAGACAACATGTCAGTTGTGTGGTACATCAACAAGCAGGGCAGGACTAGGTCCTACCCCTTGTGTCGAGAAGCCCTCAGGCTATGGCAATGGGCGATTTCCTCCCAATGTTTTCTGACAGCAACGCACACCCCTGGGAAATCCAACGTAATAGCGGACAGGCTCAGCAGGGCTATCCTCATGCCTCACGAGTGGTCTCTGAATCAGGAAGTTGCAGACCTTATCTTCCGCAAATGGGGCCAGCCTTGCTGCGATCTATTTGCCACCCCCCTCAACAACAAATGCAGCAACTACTTCTCCCTGCTTCCTCCTCCAGGTCAAACTCCCAGGGACGCTCTAGTCCACAATTGGCATCAGGGACTCCTTTATGCATTTCCCCCCATTTCCCCTAATTCCAAGACTCATACAGAAAGCAAAATCATTGGGTTGCAAAATGATCCTCATTGCCCCCTATTGGCCTCAACAGATATGGTTTCCGTTCCTGCACCTTCACCTTCTAGACCAGCCTTGGGTTCTGGACCCAGTGCCAGATCTGTTGATTCATCAGTCAGACAGGTTACACCAGTCCCTTCAGACTCTCAAGCTCACAGCTTGGTTTCTCCACTTCCTACCTTAGCCAGGCTTCCAAGTATCTCCCCAGCAGTTGGCGATGTTATTGTATCCTCCCATAAGTCAACTACGAGAAAGACTTATGCTAGCAAATGGAAAAGATTTTCTTACTGGGCAGAATCTAGAAACTAAGACCCCTTTTCAGCCCCAGTCCATCAAATTCTAGAATTTCTAGCAGAGCTTTTTCAGTTGGGTGCAGCTGCTGCTACTATCAGGGTACAACTGGCAGCCATATCTAATTTTCATATTGGAATTCTTAATTCTAGCATAATGTCTCATAAGCTCTGCAAAGCCTTCATGAGAGGAACATCTCTTTTTAGACTCCCAGTGAGGGATCCACCTCCTCCTTGGGATCTCAATTTAGTTTTGACTTCTTTGATTCTGCCTCCATTTGAACCAGCAGCTTCATGTCACTTAAAGTTTCTTTCTTGGAAAACACTTTTTCTGGTTGCTATTACCTCAGCTAGACGTGTTTTAGAACTCCAAGCACTCTGTGTTCGTCCTCCATATATGGTGTTTCACAAAGATAAAGTTTCTCTGAGAACCAACCCATCCTTCATACCAAAAGTCTGTTCAGAAAACAATTTAAATCAATCCATCGATCTCCCCATCTTCTTTCCCAATTATAGCAACAAGGCAGAATACAGTCTTCACCAACTGGATGTGCACAGACAATTACCTTTTTACCTCCATAGGACCAAAGAGCTAAGAAAGTCAGACCAATTATTTCTCTCCTATGCTCACAATAAGCAAGGCCTTCCAGTTTCTAAGGTGACCTTATCCAAATGGTTATCTGACACCATTGCCTTTAGTTATCAGTTAAGGCATAAACGTCTACCAGTAAAACTGAAAGGTCATTCTACTAGAGCATTAGCCACGTCTGTAGCCTTTCAGTCCAAATTGCCCATAGACTCAATTTGTGCAGCTGCCACTTGGGCAAACCCTCATACCTTTATCTCTCATTACAAAGTGGATGTGGTCTCCCGGAACAAGGCTTCCTTTGGTTCCACTGTTCTGAAGAGTCTGTTTCAATGAGCCACCCAGAGTCTTTAGGTGCTAGGGACGCTGTCCCAAACAGCAAGAATGAAGGCGAGATGGGACAACTTAACATGAAGAAGTTATGTCCCTATCATAACGTTCCATGTTAGTTGTCCTTCATCTCACCTTTCTTCTTGCATCCCCCCTCCTTCCCCCTTCCTGGAGGATTGAGAGGAGTTCACTATGGTTTCACTGGCTGATTTCCTTTTTCTTGGTTCACATGCCAGGTAATTTTATGACAGTTTACTCTGATCTGTTATTTTGGTAAATCAGTTTTAGGTTACTGGTTACTTTATATGTCTAGTGTGCACTATCACAAAAGAGATCTGGGTAGCTGACGCTGGGCATTGTGGGATAAGGGTTAGCCTCGAGCCAGTAAATAGCTTTCAAGCTATAGAAGTAGGCAGAGTCAGAGCCGAGGATCAGCTCTGAACCCCAACAGCAAGAAGGAAGGTGAGATGAAGGACAACTAACATGGAACGTTATGGTAGGTACATAACTTTTTTTAGTGACCTGCTACATGGGAGACTTGGCTTGTTAGATTGATCATAACACAACATCATAGAGTAAATGGAGTTTTAAACTTAAAAATAAAATGGTTTCCAGCTTTTGTGAACAATAAGTCTCAATCTTCTGAAAAGAAAATGAAAAGTTCTACTAAGACCAGACTTTTAAATTATTTTCAAAAATGAAAAGAACTGGGGCAGTGTGTGTGTAGTTGCTCAGTGGTGTATCAATAAAGAAGGATGCATAAGTATTGATTAAAAAGAAGCTGGGTTAAAGAAAGAGGTAAATGAATAAATAATAATTACTGAGAAAAAAATGAGCAGTGGGGGCATTGAAAAAAATCTGGACTGCTTAGCAAGTCTTCCAGTTATTAAAGAGGATATTAAAATTATTCAGAATATTAAGATATTAAAATGTGTAAAGATCATACACTGGGAAAGCTCCAAAACACCAATGATCACAATCAGAAAAATGTCCGAATGATTGAGTAGGTTGCTAGGAGTAGTAAGCTTACAGAGAAATTGGCAGAGCAAAGGTAGTCAAAAAGGAGCTACTGTCTAAGCTCTGTTAAATAAATAGGACAAAAATGGTATGTATCTGGCAATAGTGTCATACATTAAAATTATGGTCAGTTAGTCATTCTATATAAATGAAACTACACTATAGGAACCAGGGGTTCATAATAGGGACAGATACAAAAAAATGCACACTAGGTACTGTTTTTGTCAATGCTTTCACTTGCACTTCATCAGATCTGCCTGTATTAAGTCAAAATACCAAAAGATGGGAACTAAAATGAGACTAGCACATAAATAAAATAAAATTACAATTAAAATTACAATAAAAAAATGAATAATCACAACATGGGATAGAAATAAGTCTATAGTGTAGTTTCATTTAAACAGAACGACTTACTAACCATAATTTTAATGTATGACACTCTTGCCAGAGACATACCGTTTTTGTTCTATTTATTTAACAGAGCTTAGGACTGTAGCTCCTTTTTGAATACTTTTACTCTGCCTATTTCTCTGTATGCTTAGTACTCCTAGCCATCTACTCGATCATTTGGACATTTTTCTGATTATGATCATTGGTGTTTTGGAGCTTTCCCAGTGTACGATCTTTAAACATTTTAATATCTTAATATTCTAAATAATTTGAATATCCTCTTTAATAACTGGTAGAGTGACTAAGCAGTCCAGGTTTTTTCAATGCCCCCACTGCTTGTTTTATTTTTTTTCAATAATTATTTTTGTTTTTGACCATGTACAACTCTCTCATTTTTATTTCTTCTGGATCCCCTAAAGTCTGGAACACCTGGCTGTGTCTAATGTCTGTAGCCATTTGATTAGAGGAAGCTGCAGTAGAAAATGAAGTACATTTTAAGTGGCTACATGGGTATCCTTTGGACAGATGCTTACAATTTTCTTTAAAATGTTAGGCAGGTAGAGGCAAATGTGTAATATCTGAGTAAAGAAAGAGATTTCGTGGCTGTATCCCTGAGTAGCATGATGCTGTTTTAAATGGAATCCCAAAAATAAAACTTTAGTTCTGCAGGAGAAAACCAGGAATCTGAAACGGAGAGAAGGCTGTACCATCCCTACTAACAGTTTCCATGTACTACACCATTATTGACCCAGTCAGCCTATTTGTACTATGGGGAGGTATTCCTCTCAACTGTCCAGATTTTTGCCAACTGTCCAGATTTCTACTTCATAGTTTTAGTCTGTTCCTCATATTTTTTGATTTTCTGACAAATCATTGAGAACTGAAGTTATTAAATAATGACATACATTTGAGTTTTCATATCTCTTCGAAAATGCATACTAATGCAAATCCTGTTATTCTAGCATCTTTCTGTGTTTAAGAGTAATATTTAAAATTTGTCCCTGATTTTGGGCCTTTGTCTCCTCATTATTTTTGGTTTTGTTCAAATGTCTTGCCCTTACAAGTTGAGAGGTATTGGGAGGTCATAGTTCACACAGCTGCTGTTTGGATTAATGAGTAGTGGAGGCTGTCATGGGGAAGATGGCATTTTGTCATGCACTCAATGTTTCTGCAGCTTTTTGTTTTATGACATGTTTATCTGTGATACTGCTTCTCTATAGTACTGAAGTATTCATCAACAGTCACACATTACACATTTTCATTTCCTGTCTTTTCTTCTTTTAATCGTTTTCTTGCCATTTTCTTTTACTTTACCACCTTCTTTCTGTTTCTAGTGCCTCCTATCTTACATTCTGTCTTTTTATCTTCTTGTAACATTGTAGTGATACAATTGTGAACTTGTTTCACTTATAAAGGAAAGTTAAACTAGAACATACTGCATATCTTCTAACAGAGTCTAGCCTGTCATAAAAACACCATAATACTGCCTATATATGATAAACAAATAAACATTATCTATATAGATAAACCTAATAATGACTATATTGATACGTTTTGGGGTGAAAATCTGTGTGCAACCACAGCTATCAAACTCATCATGGCATTAAAATAAATAAGAAATATCTGTGGTATTCCACAGCTATGTGCAGCACAGCCACAATGTAAAATGCCTTCAGACGCAGCTGACCCAGAAAGTCATCCCCTGAAAATGAAGTAGTGAATGAGGTTGGAGGCTACTTCTTTATCCACCCTCATGACAGAACTAGTTAAAGCTTGTATTGACAAGAGTTTATAGACCAGCCTTTTAGGACTGCCAGGGGCATAGCAGTGGCCCTCTTGTATGTGATTTATGGGAGTATGGGGATAGTATATCAGAAAATGACTGACCTCCTGGAAAGTCAGGTCACCAAATCTGAAGACGGGAATAGATGGAAAAACTTGTACTTGCTTGGAATAACTGCAAAATTAGTCACAGGGACTGCATGAAATTTGTAAAGGCACTCCTATAAAGATAGACTGATTTTCCTGCAGACAAGCTTCTAGCTGGGAGGCTGCATGAAGCTTTTGGCTCTTTTATTAAATATAGGAACTCAATCAGACCTGTACTGTACTGCTTCACTCCTTCTCTCTTAATAGATTGACAGAGAGAGAGATAGATAGATAGATAGATAGATAGATAGATAGATAGATAGATAGATAGATAGATAGATAGATATGCATTCAGTTGTCTAAACTGTGGAGTCACAGGAAAGTATTCTGGATGCAAAGTGCAAATGTTGGCTTTGAACAGGAGTATTCTAGTGAGATAAAGAACATATTCTGTAGTATACAGTAAAAAAAAAAAAAAAAACAGCCAAAAATGTTTTGACTGCTTTATCTGCCCACCTTCTAACTCATGCCCCTAGCATGTCACATACTATATTTTACCCCTCATTAGGTTTTAGAGTTCCTGTAGCCATTGGGACTTGTCAGAGGCAGCAGAAACTGTACAGAGTTCACATGTGAAATGCAACACGAGAGCGGTAAGTGTGTCAGGACCAGGGAAAAGGAAAAAGATACAGCCTTCAGTGAGAAGGAAGACATAGTGTGTTTACCCCCCAAACATAAAATTCATTGGTGTTTTCTTAAAGTGAGAAATACTATAGTGGGGTAAGTTTCTATAAGTGGCTTTATGGAACTTGAAGAATTTGTTTAGATTTTGCTGTTTGCATTTCAGCAAATGTATGTCACTCCTCCAGGGACTCAGGTTAAAAGGGAACAAATATGTAAAATATTAGCAGTGATTATATTTCTATTGCTTTGAGTGTCATTTTGCAAGAAGCAGCTGTTCAACACAATTTAAACAGAACTGCTGATGTAAGATTACTACCTCTTTAAAACATACACCTAAATAGAATGGTAACTGCCTGTAAAACATGAGATTAGATGGAAATGTATGAAACCCAATTTGGGTTCCTGCTGTTTATTCCAAAAAACAATAATAGCTTGTCAGTCCCAAAGTACTCAGGTTACAGAGGGAATAGTTACCAAATGTTTGCAAAATGCAATGGTAGTGCTGTTTTGATTGAGGGAACAAGAGGGTTGATTTATGAAGGAGGAGCTGATTGTTAATATTTTTTTCCATAGTAGTTGATTTAACTCAAAATAGATTTTGCTGCTTGCATTTTAGTGAATGAGTTCTTTGTCAGTACTTCTGGGGTTCCAGTAAGTAAGGGGTATGGTAAGGCAAATGTGTGCAACAACATGAGTACACGGCTGTTCTTTTTAATATTGTTTGGAATGCCATTATTTGCTGCTAGGTAGGTGGTCCTGTGGGTATATGAAACATAATAATGTTGGGGATACATATATGAAAGGTACAGAATACCTTTAAGAAGTAGCTTGTTTGCCATTCATATAACTGGATGTATGTAACACTTGTAAGTACATTAATGGAACAACATATCTGTCTCTATCTCTTGTGTATAAACAGGCCTTATGCCTCAGCTGGTTTATTAGCCATTAATGTTGTTACAGGAATGCAGAACTTGAATCTGGCAGCCAGAATACAGTACCAGAAGTAATCGCAAGATGGCACAATTAGTCATTTATTTTTCACCTACATATACCAGGTGTATCAAAAGCAAAGGGCATTTGTTTTTCTATCCCATGCTGTGAACAGTATCTATTATATGCCTTTTGATTTTTGCAAAACAATTCACCTTGATAAATGCATTTTTCTTTTTTGCATAACAAGGAGCTTCTCACTTGCAGACAGCAGAAAATGCATATTTTCCCTGATGTATATATATATCTATATATATATATATATATATATATATATATATATATATATATATATATATATATATATATATAAAACTCAGATCACCTTGAAACTGCAGAATAACTTCTCAGAAAACTGGAAGTCCCAGACCAAAATATTTGAACTATATCTCACTGCAAATCGTCACAGAGACAAATCAAAGAAAATGTATTGTGCCACATTTTTCATATAACTGGCAGGAAAGCCATCAAGGCATTTAATAAGCTCACACTGAAAGAGGAGAGAAAAAGTAGCATATGGCTATAAAATAAACTCCAAGGAATAGTGCAAGAAAAAAATAATAATTTACCCTATGTAGGATATTTGCTCTTTATCAAAAATCAAGAGGTGCAAAAAAAGCTGTTAATACACGTGACTGAATTAAGACACATTGTGGATGATTATGAATTTGAGCAACTTTGTGATTCTTTAATCAGAAGCAGAATAGTATATGGTATTACAAATGACGATATGTGTTCCACTATTGAGAGAGAATCAGACACGACACTGGAAAAGCCATATATATGTCTGCCTGAAAATAATGAGAAACTAAAGTCTAGAAGCAATACAAATAAAAGGGGTAAAGCATGCTTTCCCAACATTTTGTCCAAAATGGCACACCGTAAAAAACAAGCAACAAAGAACCATACCATTTGCTGTAGGTGCAGGCACAAAATGAGGCAAGAAAATGAAGTCTGCCAAATGTGTAACTCTGCTGCCTATTACATGAGAATGTGTTTTGAAAGAAAAAAGTCATACAAATACAATATTAACGTCCTTCTGAGAAAAAAATAAGGAGAGATATGTGAGCGCAAAAGTATATAGTTTGCACATACAGTACAAGCAAACTGCAGAGACAAGGGAAGCATATAAAAAGAGCTATATGACAAAAAAGCCTGACAACAAAACTGAGAGGGAATTTTAGAAGAGCTTTTAAGAAGTCTAGGCTGATAAACTGAGGATAAATGGCAAATCTGTTGTGTTTAAGCTTGACAGTGGACCAGAGGGCAACATGATGTTTGAGTCTGCATTCAGAAATTGTGCAAGCTCAGTAAATTGGTTGTCATATTCTGGGCATTAACTAAAGCTTGTTTGTCAAATATTGCTAAACTGAATGTGCAAAAATGAATTGCATAAGCAGCTTTTTTTAAACAGTAGCTTTTCAATTACAGTTAAAGCAATCCAATGTCATTGCCAAAGTGCGTATCTTTCTACGTGCTTGATCAAAAGAAATTAGGCTATACAGCTAGAAAATGGGTAGTAAAAAATTCAGTCTACAGCCAACGTAAGCAGAATCTGAAAGTGGAAAGTGTCCCTGAAAAAGTTCAGTGACAATAGTCATTTAATGTGTCCACAGAGACAGCCATCATGCTGCAGAAGACAGTAATTTCACAAGTCTAAGCAAAGCTAAGTTGAACAATCAGTGTAGAAACAGCTGTTCATATGCAATAAAGTGGCAGCATTCAATAAAATGAAAAAAAAAATGCTCACAGAAAAAAGAGATTTTAAAAATGTTTTGATATTTCCTGCAGAAGTAACTTGTGTTGTGACTTAATGTCATTTTGGATATTGAATGTTTATATATTGTTAGGCCGATGAGTACAAGTTATGAGATTGTGATGCATGCAATATGGAGGGAGTGCTAAGGACCTTGGTTTGTGATTTTCATTTCCCCAGCTAGGACAGCAGTTAGCATCCTTAGAATACATTATTATTCATACAAGGTGATGTATCTTAAAGTGGTTTAGTAACAGACTCGTGAAAGGTACTTTCACAAGCCTCTGGAAGTGCTGAAATGAGTACTGAAGAGGGAGTATCACAAAAAATGATCATCCTGTTTACAGTGAGACCTTGGTCACTATGAGGTAGCTGTTCATTTGCAGAAGATGAAGTCTGTAAATGTGACTTAATCAGTATGGGAATCATGCTACACTTAGCTATTCACTGACATATGAGATTTAGGTAAGAGTTGGGTGATAGCTATCAATGGAGTATGATGCTAAGTAAAAAAAATATAAAGTACAGGCATGACATATAACTAAGACTAATGTAGCCATATGGATTCTAAAAGCTAAAGAGGTGTGTGTGGCTGATCAGTCGTAGGGAGTGGGTCTCAGGAACTGGGTGTCACTCTTCTTATGTGCATTAAGAAGACGTTGAGGCTTGGGTGTTCGTTTAAGTAGTCTATTGTATACAAATACATCAGGATGGATGACAAGAACATTAAACAAACTATTTAACTGACTGACTACATACTTGCATGCTCACACTCTGGCTGCTCACTCAAAATGGCACTCTTGCTTGCATGTTCTCAGTACTTATATGCATGTGCTGACTCACTGGAAAGCTTCTTAAAGGTGTATCACACACTCTGATCTACATTCTCCCTTTCCTGAGCTGCCTCATATAAACAACAACATTTGAATAGATATGCAATTATATAGACACTAATAAAGAAAACAACAGTCATGTCCAGGTTGCCATGTATCTGGAAGTAGGTTTTGAGATGCAACCTGATCTCGTGACATAATAGTTAGGATCGGGTTTAGCAACAGGGACAGTCACTGGAGAATGTTCTGCTTGAGGAGTCTCAGTGTTTTTCTCAGGAACGGGAGATTGCTGATAGAATGTACTCTGGAACAGGAACATTGGACAAGTCATTCTGAGAACTAGAGACTTTGTCACAGGCAAGATGCTGTGATGCTGGTTTGGGCACTGGTAACAAATGTTTCTGACTGCGCCTGAATTCCACTCCTTGTGATTCCACAATGTATGATCTCGGCTCTTGACACAAACTTTTCAAAAATCCAATGCGATCAAAACCTTTTGATGTCTGCATCCTCACTATCTCCCCTTTTTGTAAAGAACTGAGCGGTTTGTTGGTTTTTGTCATAGTAAGACTTCTGGGACAAATGTTTTTTTCAACAGTTGGGCTTTTACTGCTTTCTTGTTCTTAGCACTTGGAACCAATAAATTACTGCTGATTGTTAATGTGGTTCTAGTTTGTTTCAACATAAGTCTCTGGGCAGGTGAACCAAGATGATTATCATGAGGAATGTTTCTGAGATTTAACAAGTTTAGAAAAACATTGGTATTGTCATGTGCGGATTTCTTTAACAGCTGTTTTGTACTTTGAACTGCACATTCAGCCAAGCCATTTGACTGAGGGTATTCAGGACTACTCGTAATATGAGCAAAGTCCCACTCTTCTGCAAATCTATTGAACTGCTGACTAATAAACTGTGCACCATTGTCAGAAATAACTGTGCAGACTACCATGGACAGAAAAATGTCTCTTCAACTTAGTAATGACAACACTGGAAGTTAGGTTGAGAAGCAGGTCAATCTTGAACCAATTTAAAGAAGAGTCTACTAACACCAAGTAATGTTGACCATCCCACTCAAACATATCTGTGCCTACTGTTGACCAAGGTAGTTCAGGAATCTGGCTTAACTGAAATGGCTCTTTTTGTTGATGCGGTTTTGTACTATTACATACTGAACAAGATGAAAGTACTTTCTCAATATCTTTTGACATTGAAAGCCAAAATACTAGACCTCTCGCTCTTCTTTTGGTAGATCAGTTCCTGGTTGGCCACAATGCAAGGTCTTAATATACTTTTGTTGCAAGGATTTTGGATCAATCACTTTAGGACTTTTCATGATGATACCATTGTCTGACAAAATCTCATTGTGAAGATTGGGGAAGAAGGGGTGAAGGCTGCCAGCCTAGCCAAATAGATTTTGATACATAATTTTATCATTTGTAAATATACAGGCTTGTTTCTTTATTGAAAGAAAACACTGTAAAATGTGAACTTCAAGATTGTAGCAATATTGCCATCTGCTGTAAGGAAAACTAAGCCAAGCATTTCACATCTGTTCTTTTGAAATTAAAATTATGTCTTGTAGGTTCTTTGATCTGTAGAGCTCTGAGTCATTTGGTCTGGGCTATCACATTCTTTCTATTGTTTTAACTTAAGGAATAATTACTAGAATGTACATGTGAAATGTCTTTTATTGATGTAGTTTCCTGAGCAAGTGTTAGCTTGCTAAATAATGTAGCCTGTTGGCTTGGGAACTCCAGTGTCAAAATGATGTAATGTGTATACTGGGAAAACCTAAGTGTCAAAATGATGTAATCTTGGAGGGCCAAGCAGAAATGTTAGTGATTGTAAACTATTGCTGAGAGAGAGAGAGAGAGAGAGAGAGAGAGTAAGTATTTTGATCTTCATATCCAACTCTCAGCACTGCCTTATGCTCTCTTTATGAAAGTAAGTTATTTTAGAAGTATGTTTTCTTGTAGAAATAGCTAGGACTATAAAAATTAGACTTAAGTGTTTTTCTGTTATATCAGTACTTTCCTACTGCATTGTTTTAAGTTTCTGTGTGATCTCTGAACTCTTGGGTAGCATTATGGTGTAGTAGTATTGTCTTGTGTTTTAATTATTTATTATTAAATATTTTAAAACCTTCTACCTGTGGCTGGTTTGTGTAGAGACAAGTTAAGCTGTAGAGTACATTGCATATTTATAGAGTTTATTGTACAAGGCCACTCTAATAAGCTTTAGACTGATTAGTCACACTTACCAACTGGATAATAATATTGCACAGTAATAATTGGACACCCGTTTAAGGGCCTTTGGGTAGCTGGTAAGTATTAGCTGGTGGTGGCAGTAATTACTACCATATAGTCTGGGCAAAGGGTCCCAGCTGGAGAATCTGTGTCAGACTTTCCCAGGAGTGTCTGTGAAGTTGTATAAATACTTATCTCAAAGTGTGTGTGGTTTGTCAGCTACCTGGGCAGGGACAAGAAGCACTGGTGGGACAGAGAGGGTACTGGAGGTTAGCTGGCCAGCTACGCTGAGATCTGGACCCTATAGCTGTGCCAGTGGGGAGTCTTATTGGAGACCTGGGGAGCAAGGGAGCAACCAGCCCCAGACTGATTGTGATCTCTGTGTGCACTTAAGGGATATTGTACTTTACTGTGTGTATTTGTTATCCTTTCTCCTATATGAGATGCCCTCCATGGTGTTAGTGGTGAGGATTGAGGCTCCTTGATTGCTGGGCCAGGGCACGGCCACACATTGTAGTGGCAGTGGTTGGGATAAGATATCCTCACTTGTGGTTTGCAATGGTGGGATCCACTTCACATACTAATTAGCTTGTAGTGTTGTGGGTAAATTGAACCCTGTAGCTTATGTACAGTGATCTCTGAAGGTGTTTTGTACTCTAAAACAGCCACACAGTAAATACTCAGAGTTCAGATCACAATTGTTTTATTTCTTTTGTTAGCTTAGTTAGTCAGGGTGAGCAGGCAGCATGCTAGCAGAGGAGTATGGAAAGCTGACAAGGAGCCAGCTGGTGGAGATGTGCCAGGCTAGGGGACTGGTGCATGGAAACCTGACTAAGCAGACCTGATTGCAGCCTTGGTTACAGCTGCACCAGAAAACAGCATCCAGGAGGACAATCAGACTGCCAGTGGAGAAACAATATCCTCAGAGAATGGACAGCTCAATCTTTCTGTGAAGGACAATCAGACTGGCAGTGGAGATACAATATCCTCGGAGAATGGACAGCTCAACCTTTCTGCATTGGTCTTAAAAATCCAGCTGGAGCTAAAGAGACTTGAGTTGGAGGCCAGGTGTTTAGAGATAGAAGCCGAAGAAAAGGAGCATCAGAGGAAGCATGAGAGGGAAATGCTGACTCTTCGCCAGAGTCATAGAGGTAATGGGGAAGGGAGTATCTGGACCCCAGAAGCCCAACAGGTCAGTAAATTTCTTCCGCAATTTAAAGAGGGGGATAATTTTGATAGTTTCATTCATATGTTTGAGAGGGTGTGCAAACAGTATAGTGTTGACCAAAGGCTCTGGGTACAGTTCCTGACCCCCTTACTCCATGGGAAAGCTGTAATTTGTATATCACAAATGCCTGACTCTGTCTGTTATGATTATACTGCTGTAAAAAAAAATGTCTTTTAGAATGTTTTAAGCTAACACCTGAAATGTATAGGAAAAAGTTTCATGAGCATAGACGCAAGGCAGATAAAAGTGTGTGTGAATATGTTGCTGAACTGAGCACTTATTTTCATAGCTGGGTGAGTGGATGTCAGGTCACCACTTTTGAAGGGATGGCAGACCTTTTGGTGAGGGAACAAGCCCTTAGCACTTTGCCTGAGGACATAAGGATTTGGTTAGCTGATAGACAATGTGCTACTTCAGATTATTTGGGGAAGAAGGGAGACCTATACCTGGCAAGCAATGCAGCCCTGCACAGGAAGGGGACCCCCAGTACTGCTCATGGGTCTAAAGGAACCCATGGTGGGCAGCACAGACTTCCCAACAGAATCTGCCAGTAGCAGGGGAAGTCACCAGTCCAGGTACATGTCCAGGATCTAAGGTGAAATGTTTTGAATGCAACCAGTGGGGCCATGTGGCATACAGGTGTCCATGGAGGCAAGGTGAGGAACCAAAGGTGAAGAAGCCAGTCAGTGGGAAAGACAAAATGCCAATGGTAGGTTGTCTTGAGACAACAGGGGTATGGAACTACCATCCTGCAGATGTCCTGAGAGGGAAGGATTTGGATGAGGAAGTACTATGTACTTATGCAGTTACACACAGTGAAGCTAGGAGACAAGCATGTGGGTCTGGTAGCCTAGGGGAGACCCAGACAGACTGCATACTTGCAGCCAGGACTGGTGAGGTGGTTACTTCAGGGAGTGAGCTATGCTGTAGCAGTAAGACTGAAGGTGAGCCACAACTGCTTGTGGGTACTGATGTTCCCTTGGACAGGGTGACTGCAAAGGTAGAGGTGAGTAGTAATACCCAGGTTGACAGTGAGGCACCGCTGTCAGAGGATGCCAGACTTCCTGTGGAAGGGGAGCTGGGAAGGGTTACAAGGAGAGAGTTGAGACAGGCTCAGCTCTCAGACCCTACATTGCAAGACCTGAGGTAGGTAGCTAGGGAGGCACCTGATTCTCAAGGGAAGGGGAATCTGTATACTGGGACAAAGGGTTACTATAAAAAATGTGGACCCCTGAGGGAGGGCGAGAAGGTGAGAGAGGACAGCAGTTGGTAGTGCCTAGAGCCTACCCTCAAGCTCTTCTAGCCATAGCTCATTATATTCTCTTTGCAGGTCATATGGGCATAAAACCTACAAAGAGACGTATTATGCAAAACTTCTATTGGCCTGGAATTTCCAGAGATGTAACAGGGTACTGCAGGACCTGTGAGCAGTGCCAAAAGGTAGGCAAGGCAGGAGACAGTGTGAGAGCTCCTTTGATGCCTTTGCTGTGATTGATGAGCCATTTCAGAGGGTAGCTATGGATAGTGTGAGTCCTCTGAGTACCCCAAGTTCCACAGGGAAGAAGTATATCCTAGTGGTAGTGGATTATGATACACCATACCCAGAGGCAGTGGCTTTTTCCTCCATTGAGGCAGAGAACATGGCAAATGCTTTGTTAGAGATTTTCAGCAGGGTAGGTTTCCCAAAAGAAATACTTTCTGACAGAGGTGCCGATTTCATATCAAACCTGTTGACTTGTCTGTGGAAGTCCTGTGGGGTGAAGCACATGAAGACCACCCTCTGCCATCCCCAGACTAATGGTCTTGTTGAGAGGTTAAACTCTACAATCGAGTCCATGCTACGGGCATTTGCAGATCAGTTTAAGAGGGAGTGGGACAATATTTGCCCCATCTGTTGTTTGCTTACAGAGAGGTTCCCCAGGAATCTACAGGTTTTTCACCCTTTGAGTTGCTGTATGGGCATAGGGTGAGGGGACCTCTAGATTTAATTTGAGATGAGTGGGAAGATGAGTGTGAACCTCACAAGGAGTCTGTTGTGGCCTATGTCCTAAACCTCAGGACAAGGCTCAGGGAACTCATGGGCTTGGCCCAGGAGAACCTGGCAGAAGCCCAACAACAGAAAAAGGTGTGGTATGACAGGAATGCTTGAGCTAGAGAGTATGCTGTGAGGCAGCAGGTAATGGTTCTCATTCCTGTCAGACACAACAAGCTGCAAGCAGCTTGGGAGGGACCCTACAAGGTGGTAAGAAAGGTAAGTGATGTTAACTACATGGTGGAAGTGCTAGGCAGATGGCAGGGGCACAAATTGTACCATATTAACATGATGAAACCTTACCATGATAGGGAGGCCCTTGTGCTGAGCATTTACAGTGGATTGCAGGAGGAGTCTGAGGGAGATCTGGGGACTGATCTCCTCAGTGAGGTTCGGGCCGACACCTTGGTGGAAGGGGTATCAATGTCCCAGCAGCTATCTCCTACCCATGTTCGAGAAATCCAAGCAGTGTTGCAAGAATTTGGGGACGTGTTCACTGGGAAACCAGAGTACACCCACCTGGTGCAGCACCAGGTAGATAAAGGACCCCAAAGGCCTATTAAGCAGGCCCCTTATAGGGTGCCTGAGAGTGTCAGACAGACTTTGAGGGAAGAGGTACAGGAGATGTTGGAACTAGGGGTGATTCAAGAGTCCAACAGTCCCTGGGCCTCCCCAGTGGTGCTGGTGCCAAAGAAGGATGGCAGCACCATGTTCTCTGTGGATTACAGGAAATTAAATAGTCAGACAGAGTCAGATGCTTACTCCATGCCTAGGACAGATGAGGCCCTATAGCAGCTGGGTGGGGTTAAGTATCTTACAACCACTGATCTTACCAAGGGTTGCTGGGCTGGCAGGTGTCCCTGACTCCTAGTGCTGGAGAGAAGTCAGCCTTTGTGACTCCTTTTGGCTTGTATGAGTTCACAAATATGCCTTTTGGGATGAAGAATGCCCCAGCAACTTTAAAGAGGCTAGTACCCACTTAACTAAAAAAAAAAAAAATATATATATATATATATATATATATATATATATATATATATAAATTCCAAGCTTGTTTTCTGCCTTTCCTGCAAGTATCCAGGACTGTTTGTAAGCTTCTGTGCCCCAAGTCTTTCTGTGTTGATGGGAAGCCTTCTAGCTTATCAGTGGGAGTGGTAAGCACTAAGTAGCCTATCTAACGCAATAGTGGTTTCTGGCCCAGAAATTGTAGTTTATTGGCCATTTGGGCAGTTTTTCCATCTCCTTCAACTTTCTGGTTTAAAAGCCTGCATTTGCACTTGCTTCCTACCTTCCCTGTAACTAGTTTAGCCCAGATACAGATTTGCTGTATCCAGGACTGTTTGTAAGCTTCTGTGCCCCCAAGTCTTTCTGTGTTGGAGGAAAACCTTCTAGCTTATCAGTGGGAGTGGTAAGCACTAGGTAGCCTATCTACAACAAGATCCAGATACAGATTCTTAGTTTTAGCACTTGAATTTGCTTATCCGTGTTCAGCACTTGTTCAGAACTTGTTGTAAGCACTAAATAAACTATAAATTACTACAGCACTCACCCTTTCTCATTAACTAGAGGCAAACAGCTTTGGTACTTACTTTCCTCACTTGCTTAGAGAAAAACACCTCTTGTACTCACTTTCCTCACTTGTCAGGAGGAAAATATTTTTTTTTATTCAGGCATGTCCAAGGGTCAGCTCCCAGTGTTTTCTCTCCTGTCTAGCTGATGAATCTGGGCATCTTGGGGCAATGTAGCAATTACCTCATGTACACAGACAACCTTCTCCTCCTACCACCCAACACAATAACTTGTGAGAGATGCACTTATCTAGCCAAACAGGAGGTAAAGCTCTCTCCAACCAAGACTGAACTTGATAGTCAAGAGGGGAAGGTAAACACTTGCACCACACCACACTCATCACATAGTCCCACTAAACTTACACCACCAAATTCCACGTATAGAAACAGAAAAAACATTCACAGAGGCTCTCAATAATAATCTGCTCAAGCAACAAAGATCTCCAAAGCAGAAACACAAGCAACCTCCCACCACCAACACAACCCAAATGACACATAGCCCACAGACTCAGTGTGCCATTCAACCACAGTCCATAAGGCAAAACAACATACCCAACACACTAGTCATAGGTGACTCTATAGTCAGGCACACTGATGTCCCACTCACCAGGCTAAACAAGGAGAAGGTCACTGTCAGCTGCCTGTCGGGTGCCAAGATCTGCCACATAACCCATGCACTCAGGTCACCCCACAACAAGTACAAATATGACTCTGTGATTGTTCATGTTGGTGTGAATGACCTGAGATGTACCTCCCTGGACTACATGAAAAGAGACATGGAAGAACTCTCAGATCTTGTAGCCCAGGCAAGTATGACCCTAACCCTGAGTAGCATCCTGCCATCACCCAGAATGATACCTCAGTACAAGGACAAAATGATTGACTTCAACAATTGGCTAAGCTTCTGGTGTCATTCTAAGGGGATCCAGTATCTGTCTGCTTGGGACGACATGGTCGACAGACCACAATGCTTTGCCAGAGATGGCCTGCACCTGTCACCCCTAGGATTCCGGATACTGGCAAAGGCTCTTACCGCCCCTATAGTGCCTTTTTTAGGTAAGGTTCAAATGACAAATTCACCACCATAACAGGAACAGGCAAGCAAAAACTGAGGGTAATGCTACTTAATGCTAGAAGTCTAAATCTCAAAATGCACTCAGTCAAGGCACTCCTTAAAATGGAGAACATTGATGTCTTTGCAGTGACTGAGACCTGATTCAAGGCTCAAGAGAGCACCCCTGCATTACCAGGCTATAACTCATACCACACTTTTCGGCCATCTAACCTGGACCTGAACACCAAAGGCGGAGGTGTGTCCATATTCATTAAGGATATCCACACCTCCAGGCTACTTGCTTAGCACAATGCAGCTGAGGTTATCCAAGTGCAACTAACTGTGGGCAATACTGCAATACAAATTGTAGCTTGCTACAGATCCCCCACCATGGCCCAGGATTCCCACTCCTCTTTCCTTGATATATTGGAAAATATTAGGGTTCAACCAAACACCCTAATATTGGGTGATTTCAACTACCCCACCATTAACTGGGAAAACTACTCATGTACCAACACCTTTGCTCAGCACTTTCTGGAATTCATAAATTCCAATGCCTTGGCTCAACTTATCCCCACCCCCACCAGGGGCAACAATATCCTAGACTTAGTCATTACCAACATGAGTGACTGGTGTTCCACACCTGAAGTCAACTCCTCTTTGGTCAGATCTGACCATATGCTAATCTCCTTAGATATCCACATCCCGCCCCCACCCCCCATTAAGGAAACCATGGTAAAAAATTTCTCCAAAGCCAACTTCATGCTTCTTAAGACAGAAGTGGTGAACTTCATGACACTCATGCAGATGGACAATACAGTTATGACTGCTGAATCCTACACAAATGCACTCTATAAGCACTTACACAAGTGCATGGATCGTGCTATCCTAAACAGAACCAAGATGCTATCCTCCAAAAAAAGGAAGCCAATATTGTGGTCCCCTGTCATAAACAAACTCTACAACAGAAGGAAGAAATTGTTGCAAAGGAGAGTAAAATCCCATGAGTGGAGGAGCTCCCTGGTCAGCCTCAGCAAGAAGCTGAGATCCCTTATAAGATCCTCCAAAGCTAGCTATGAAAACAAGATTGCCACTGATTCTAAGGACAACCACAAAGCATTCTATAGCTATGTCAAGAATCTCAATGGCAACACACAGATCTGCTCTGAGTTACAGCACAATGGCACAAACATTTCAGAACAAACTGATATTGCCAATATCCTGGCAGTTAGGTTCAGTGCTAACTTTACCCCCTTCTCACCCCTTAAAGGGCCCATATCTATACAGGAAGAATGCAGAGTCCCTGTAATCACAACTTCACAGGTAAAAGCAGCACTCTCTAAAGCCAAAAACACAGCATCCATGGGACCGGACAACATCCCAGGCTGCATTTTACACAAACTTCAGAATGAACTGGCTCCGCACATAAGCACCATGTTCAGTAATAGCTTCACATCAGGCTTTCTGCCCACTGAATGGTGCACAGCAACAGTTATCCCACTCCACTAAGAGGGAGCCACCACTGATCCCAGGAACTATCACCCTATTAGCCTGATGAGCCTGGTCTGCAAGGCCATGGAACGTATCATCATGGAACTCATAAACAAAGACATTGGTAACCTCCAAACTCTGGATCCCACCCAGTTTGGGTTTGTGAAAGGAAGATCATGCCTCCTGAACCCGATCGACTTCTTAGAGGCAGTCACCAAAGCCATAGATGAGGGTAAGGTGGTTCACTCAACCTATCTTGACCTCGCCAAGGCTTTCGCCACCATCCTCCATTCTGGAATTATAGCTAAACTCACTAAACTAGGTATAAATCTCTACATCACAAGATGTGTTGCTGACTGGCTCACTGACGGAACCCATACTGTAAAAGTTGCAGACTCCAAATCAGACTTCAGACCAGTGACAAGTGAAGTACCACAAGGTTCAGTCCTGGCACCTCTCCTGTTTGGTATCTACTTCTCTGAAGTACAGGCTAACACAGAAGGCCTCTGGCTAATGAAGTTCGCAGATGACTGCAAACTAGGAGCCATAGTCAAGTCCCCAAATGATGTAGACATCCTACAGAAGGGCCTCGCTGAGACAGATGCCTGGTCTCAAGCTCAATGCCAAAAAGTACAGTGTCATCCCCTTTGGTAAAAACTCTGTACTCATGAACTACCACATAGGCAGCAATCTACTTAATACCAAATATGTGATAACAGACCTTGGGACCCAGGTGGACAGTAGTCCCTCCTTTGACAGCCACATCACCACAGTAGTCAGGAATTCCTTCTATGTGGCACACCTCATCATAAAAGGGTTCTCATCCAGGAAAAAAGAGGTCATTGTTCCCCTCTACTCAACACTCATTAGACCCATTATAGAGTACAATGCCCCTTTTGGAATGTACCTCACAGGACATCTGCAGCAGCTGGAATGGCCAAAGAAGTACCTCACAAAGAGGATTACTGACCACAAACAAATGCCCTACACTGACCGTCTCAAAAAACTCCAGCTTTACTCCGTAGCATATCACCTACTCTGAGGTGATTTCTGCCTAACATATAAAGCTATGTCAAACCCAGAGCTGTTGGGCATGCTACACCTAAAGAAACCCCAATCCCTCTGAGCTACACCCTCTAGGGACCTAAACATTGTCACCACAATAAACAGGACATGCTGGATGGATAGATTCCTATCCCAGAGACTTCCTATACTCTGGAACAGGCTACCCATCTATGTCAAGCAAAGGTCTTCATTAGCACACTTCAAGAAAAATCTTGATGAGTGGATGGGAAATAGGAAATACACCCCGGGGATCACTTCTGTGTCTGTGCTCAACATTGGCACAGGAAAATAACTTTCTTTGGTAGCGTAAGCCAAGGAACCATGTTGGCTAGGCTTACATAGGCCCTTGGGCTGATAACCTAGTACCTACCTATGAACCTATGGTGGATAATATCCTAGCAGGAGCAGGTGGGTTTGCCCTTGCTTACCTAGATGATATTGCCATCTATAGCCATTCCTTGTCAGAGCACCTTCAGCATGTCAGGGAGGTGCTGGGCAGACTACAGAGTGGAGGGTTGACCATTAAGCCAAGCAAATGTCAGGTGTGTATGGCAGAGGTCTCCTACCTAGGACATAGAGTGGGGAGTGGTAAGATAAGGCCAGAGCCTGCCAAAGTGGAAGGTATTCAGGCATGGCCTGCAGCTGTTACTAAAAAGCAGGTGAGGGCATTTTTAGGGACAGCAGGGTACTACAGAAAATTTGCCCCAAGTTATAGTACCATAGCTGCTCCCCTCACAGACCTGACAAGGAAGAACAGGCCAGATAAGGTAGTGTGGACCCTAGCATGTGAGCAGGCATTCCATAAGCTTAAAGAAGCTTTGGGAGGACTGCCTGTGTTAGCCAGTCCAGATTACAGCAAATAATTTGTTGTGCAAGTGGATGCTTCAAACCATGGGGTGGGGGCTGTGCTTAGCTAGATTTATTCAGAGGGGGAAGAGCACCCAGTAGTTTATCTCAGTCGTAGGCTCCAACCCAGGCAGGAATGCTATGCAGCCGTAGAAAAGGAATGTCTAGCCATATCGTGGGCACTGCAAAAACTTCAGCCTTATCTGTATGGAAGGAAATTCACTGTTATGACAGATCACAACCCTCTAACATGGTTAAACTGAGCCAGTCAGCAAAATGGCAAGTTGCTAAGATGGAGCCTGGGGTTGCAAGCATATGATATGTCAGTGCAGCACCGCAGTGGGAGTAGCAATGCCAATGCAGATGAACTCTCAAGACAGGGAATGGGGTGAGGTGCACCCAGATAGACCTAACCCTTTTAAGCGGTGTTTATCAAGGGTCACTTGAAAAACTAGCTTGAGTTCTCCATGGGGGAAATCTGTGAAGATTGGGGAAGAAGAGGTGAAGGCTGCCAGCCTAGCCAAATAGAATTTGATACATAAGTCTATCATTTGTAAATATAAATGTAAAATACAGGCTTGTTTCTTAAATGAAAGAAAACATTGTAAAATGTGAACTTCAAGATTGTAGCAACATTGCCATCTGCTGTAAGGAAAACTAAGCCAAGCATTTCACATCTGTTCTTTTGAAATTAAAATTATGTCTTGTAGGTTCTTTGATCTGTAGAGCTTGGAGTCATTTGGTCTGGGCTATCACATTCTTTCTATTGTTTTAACTTAAGGAATAATTACTAGAGTGTACATGTGAAATGTCTTTTATTGTTGTAGTTTCCTGAGCAGGTGTTAGCTTGCTAAATAATGCAGCCTGTTGGCCTGGGAACTCCAGACTAAGTGTCAAAATGATGTAATGTGTATAGTGGGAAAACCAAAGCGTCAAAATGATGTAATCTGGGAGGGCCCAGCAGAAATGTTAGTGATTTTAAACTATTGCTGAGAGAGAGACTGTAAGCATTTTGAACTTGATATACAACTCTCAGCACTGCCTTATGCTCTCTCTATGAAAGTAAGTTATTTTAGAAGTATGATTTCTTGTAGAAATAGCTAGGACTATAAAGATTAAACTTAAGTATTTTTCTGTTATATCAGAACTTTCCTACTGTATTGTTTTAAGTTTCTGTGTGATCTCTGAACTCTTGGGTAGCATTGTGGTGCAGTAGTATTGTTTTGTATTTTAATTATTTATTATTAAATATTTTAAAGCCTTCTACCTGTGGCTGGTTTGTGTAGAGACAAGTTAAGCTCTAGAGTAGGTTGCATATTTAAAGAGTTTATTGTACAAGACTACTCTAATAAGCCTTAGACTGATTAGTCATACTTACCAATTGGATAATAATATTGCACAATAATAATTGGATACCCTTTTAAGGGCCTTTGGGTAGCTGATAAGTATTAGCTGGTGGTGGCAGTAATTACTACTGTATAGTCTGGACAAAGGGGCACAGCTGGAGAATCTGTGTCAGCCTTTCCCAGGAGTGTCTGTGAAGTTGTATAAATACTTATCTCAAAGTGTGTGTGGTGTATCAGCTACCTGGGTAGGGACACAAAGGACTGGTGGGACAGAGAGGGTACTGGAGATTAGCTTGCCAGCTACACTGACATCTGGACCCTATAGCTGTGCCAGTGGGGTGTCTTTTGGGGGACCTGGGGAGCAAGGGAGCAACCAGCCCCAGACTGACTGTGATCTCTGTGTGCACTTAAAGGAAATTGTACTTTACTGTGTATATTTGTTATCCTTTCTCCTATATGAGACACCCTCCCTAGTGTTAGTGGTGAGGATTGAGGCTCCTTGATTGCTGGGCCAGGGCATGGCCATCACACTCATCTCTGTATGGAAAATAAGGTTAAATTTCTACTGGCAAACAAGACTGCATTGAAGGCCATCCTTGACTGATAAAGAGGTTAAGCTTCTGGAGAAATGGATCTGAAACTGTGTGAGTTCTGAGCTCATCAAGACATGAAAGAAAAAATTTTGACTTTCATGACCTCAATCAAGTTGCTCATCATTATGCTGTTATGTGTTTTTTTCTGGGCAATCTGACTAAAGTATCAGCAAGATAAATAAGTTTGCCTTTTGAGGAGACAAGATTGAAATTGTACTTTTGCAATTTGAGCATCATACATTGCTGTCTAGCAGGAGCTGTATGCATAGGCTTTCTCAAAATACTAACTAGAGATTGGTGATCAGTTTCAATCTGGACAGGTTGACCATAAATATAATCATGGAACTTTGAACATGCAAACACAGTTGCTGCAAGCTCTTTCTCATTCTGGGCGTATTGCATCTCAGTCTGGGTAAGAGTTCTTGAAGCACAGACTACTGGTCTACTCTCTTGAAGAATGACTGCACCTAGACCAAACTTAGAAGTATCACAGGAAACAGTAACTAGTTTGTGAACATCATAGTAGCTGAGAGTTGGTAGGTTGGCAATTTTCTGTTTCACGACATCAAATAACCTTTGGTGCTATTCTGACCATGACCAAATTACAGCTTTGTGCACCAGCTTTCTGAGCGGTGCTGAAAGTTGGCTTAAATCTGGAATGAACTTACCTAGATAGTTGACCATACCAATAAAATGTTGTAGGGCTTGGACATTGTCTGGAGCTGGCATCTTGAGAATTGCTGTTTGCTTGGAAGGATCTGGTCAATAGCCTGAACTAGTAAACAAGTGACCAACATAACTAACTTCTCATAGCCAGAATTTGTACTTCCGAAGATTCAGCTTAAGATTCACTTCATGTGCTCTTTCCAGAATTTTCTTGAGGTTTCTGTCATGTTCGACTTCACCATTGCCTCCTACTAGAATATTATCTACTATAATATATAATAGCACAGAGATAGCCTGACAAAATTTGTTCCATCACACGCTGAAAGACTTCACTGGCAGAATTTATTCCAAGTGGCATTCTTCAAAATCTGTATCTTCCAAATGGTGTACTGAATGTGGTCAACAATGAAGATTTGCAGTCAATCATAATTTGTCAAAATGAACTCTTTGCATCTAAGACAAAAAAACAGTGGTGTTTGGCATGAGGGAGCAACCTCTTCAACTGTGTGCATTGGATGATAAGGCCTTTTTAATCCTTTGTTCAGATCTCTTGGATCAATACATATTCTAATATCATCTGAGCTTTTCTTATGAACTACTGCCATGGAGGATACCCATTCAGTAGGCTCTTCTACTGGACAAATTACTCCTAGCTGCACCATTTGGTCTAGCTTGGCTTTGACTCTGCTCTGCATAGCTACTGGAACTTTATGTGTTGGTCTGATAACTGGGCTGACCTCTGGGTCTAACTTCATAGAGTACACAACTGGTAGTTGGCCTAATTTGTCTGCAAAATGATCAGCATACTCAGAAAAAATAGTTTGGGGGAAATTTGAGCTGTTGTCATGCAGGCTTACATGGTGAACTTCTTTATTAAGTGAAAGCAGTCTCATTTTCAAACTGTCTCTGAGGCCTAATAATGACTGCATACGTCTCAACTATGGAATTGCAAGTCATAGTTGTTCCCAGCAGAGTAACATGAAAGCACTACTGAACCTTTGGTTTGAATATCTTCACCACCATGAGAAACAAGCTTTGCACACTTTATTAAATCAAGTTGTCCTGTAGGATTTACTCTAGCAACTGTTTCTGATGATATAACATTGCACTTTGAGCCAGTATCTACTTCGAGCACTATGGGACTCCCATTAATCCAAACAGTACAAAATATCTCATTCTTTGCCCACAAATCTACTGCATTGACTGTTTCACTAAGCACAGACACACCATCAACATAAAAAATTGGGTCACTGCTTTTTAATTAATCAACTTGCCTCTTGGAATGTCCTCTTTTAATAAAAGAATGCGCCGTATTTGATTTACAAAATGTTTTGAAATGATTCCACTTATTGCAAGAATGTTTTGGGGTCATGATTTCCATCACAATTACAACAGTTGACAATAAAATGTGTTATTGCTGCTAACTTCATTGGTTTAAAGTTGGTATTAGAAGTGGAGGTAATCATGAACCATTTTTGCTTTACTGAGCATGCCCTGGAATTTGCCGAAAAGACTCAGGGTTTCCCAAGGACTGTTACAGGACCTGCAGTTGATGCCATGTGTTTGGAACTGTTTCTTTCAACCACATGATGCATACTATCAACATGAGCTTTGCCACTATGCTTTCCATAGCTATTCTCATTTGTAAGCATACTTAAGTAGTTTTTGGTAAGCTTGTGTATCTGACAAATCTCAATGACCTTATTTAATGTTAAAACACTGTCTGGAAGCAAAATCTTTCTCATTGCGTCATTATTAATACCACACACAAACTTGTCCTTTATCAAATCATCTCTCAAATCACCAAATCTACAAGTTTTAGCCTTATTTCTCAAGTCAATTATATATGCTGCAAAAGTTTCACCAGGCTTTTTGATCCCTTGTAAAATAAGTGCCTTTCCATTGTAACATTCATTTGGGGGTTACACATTTCCCTAAATTTACATTTTAAGCACTCTGGGTCTTCCCTTGTTTCAGCCGATACCAATATATGACAGACTTTCCCCTCCCCTACAAACACAGCAGGTGCATACACAAATGAATGCTCTCTTTCAATGGCCTCTGAACCAGCTAAATTAAGCAGAATAAATACCTTTGTACATGCGTCTTTGTCAGAAAAAGCAGTTTGTATGAAAATATATTCTTGCTCAAGCACTCTCCAATTTTCTGCAATATTGTTATCAAACAAAAGTGGTGCCGGTCTGCAAAACCCTTCTGCCATGCCCACAAATTATAGTAAAACACAATGCAAAATGGCCCTTATAATTATGTATGAACATTCACACATAGCAGGTACTTCTGATAATATTCAAATGCACAATACGCTCTTCAAAATACTGTAGTCTGTGAAATATGTTTGAAGTAATTATACTTTGTGAAGTATTCTTTGAAAGGACTGTACTTTGTGAAATAACTGCACTGTAATACTGCATACACTTGCTTGGCATACTTTAGATACTTTGAATAGCTTTAGTTAATACAAAACAGTAGTACATAGTGAAAAAATATGGTCATTTTCCCTTTTTTGTACATTTTATGCAATTCAGATATTGTTTCAAACATTTCTGTAATTATTTTGAATATTTTAATCAATATGCCGCAGTATCGGACATTATGTTTAATAAGAAATTTGTTTTGGTTCTGAGTGCTTCATTTTATATTTACAGCAAAAGAAATAATTTAATCAAGTTTTAGTACCAGGAATTTTTTTATGATCTGTTTTGCGAGTCTTTTGAGCAGTAGGGTTGATCCACTCCTGCATATTCCTCCAACTTTAACTGGTTGCCGAATGAATGTAAATCTGAATCCCATTTTGACACCATGCTGCTCTTCTTGTGTGCATTAAGAAGACATTGAGGCTTGGGTGTTCTTTAAGTAGTTTATTGTATACAAATACATCAGGATGGATGGCAGGAACATTAAACTTAAATGAACTACCTAACTAACTGACTGATTACATACTTTCATACTCACACTCTGGCCGCTCACTCAAAATGGCACTCTTGCTTGCATGTGCTCAGTACTTATATGGATGTGCTGACTCACTGGAAAGCTTCTTCAAGGTATATCACACACTCTGATCTACACTGGGTCCTCTTGGGAAGTGGCCACAAAAGCTGTGCATTTTGGGCTATGGTTTGTGGGACTGGGAGAATGTTTGAGGTTGTGACGTCCCACCACTGTCAAACAATATATGACATGGATATCCCACCTCTAGGCCAGTAATCAAGGAGCCTCAATCCTCATAACTGGCACCTGTGGGGGACATTCACTGGGAGGATAACAGGTACACACACAGTATTTCCAGATGCAGCTATCTGCATCAAGTGCAATTTCCCTTAAGTGGACACAGAGACCACAGTCAGTCTGGGGCTTGTTTCTCCCTCTTTCTCCAGATCTCCAATAAGACTCCACACTGGCACAGCTATACAGTTGAGATCCCAGCTGTGTGACCAAGCCAATACCTACAGCACCCTCTTTGTCCAACCAGTGCTTTCTGTCCCTGGCCAAGTAGCTGGCACACACACACTCTTTGGGATTTGATTTACACACACACACACACACACACACACACACACACACACACACACACACACACACACACACCTGGGAAAGGCTGGCACAGGTTTACTAGCCATGCTCCCTTCTGCCCAGACTTAAAGGTAGTTACCATTGCCACCAGTCACTCCTGCCAGCTACCTTGAGGCCCTTACAAGGGTACCCAATATACTGAGTGGAATTAATATTAATACAAATGGTAGTTTGACCAAGAGCAAGGCTATTAGGCGTGGCCCATACAGTGTCACCAAATAAATATGCAAGTACTCTCAAAACTTAAATATCTCTACAAAGATCAGCCACAATGGAAGGTTTAAATATATTTAATAATAAATAATAAAATAACAAGACAATACTAAATATATATTCACAGTAACATCAGAGTTTAAAATCACAGGAATATTTAAAAGAACATTGAAAGACAGTCTCAAACAAATAAAGAAAAATAATAACTAAACTAAGCTTCACTATATTCCTGACTGAATCTAAAAGAATTATACTATTCCCTAGTAACTTACTTATAAAGTAAGGCAGGTGATGTGGTGAGTGGTCCTTGTTGTCACGTCCAAGACAGAATACAGAATATTCTGTCTCACTCTAAGAGACTTCTTAAAATAATATCTAAAACATTACTGCTTGAATAGCTTGCAGAATGACATCATTTCTGGTCATCTGATTCTAGTTATCATGCAAAATCCCCATTGCTGGCAGCTGGCAGTATTTAGCATCTACCTGTAAAAATACATAGACATGGGTTTTTGCTCAGATCTTTGGCAGGTGCTGGAAGTCATAAAACAATTGCATTCCTTCATGCTTCCAAAGTAGCAATTAGTTCACCCCAAAGACAATACAGAAAGCTTCCTAGTACAGACTTTGTGTCTCTGGCTGCACTGAAACATTTGAGATAGCATTTTTATGGCCTAGCCTATAAAGTGATTTAATTTCAGATATTTTCCTAAAATTTGCTGGACTGAAGTTAACTTCCTGTATTCGAGTTTCCACTGCTTAAGCATATACATTTAAACAGTTACAATAGTGCATGTACATTTCTGTTCACTCCAGTCGAGCACACTGTGGATGCATTTCAAGCACAATCAACTTATAAATACCTTTTCAACACAAGCATCTGTACAAATAAGTTTGATATACACATGACATATAGTTCTAATACATTTGTAACACAAACATCTTATATAAATCATATATAAATCATGATGATATTCACAAATGACATATGAT
This sequence comes from Protopterus annectens, assembly GCF_019279795.1. NCBI lineage: Eukaryota > Metazoa > Chordata > Ceratodontiformes > Protopteridae > Protopterus > Protopterus annectens. The sequence continues at coordinate 520,226,682 of NC_056733.1, forward strand.
AATTTACAAAATTCCAGCTAGCTGTGCTGGCAAGTACCTTCTTATGTCACACTTCTTTTCCTCTTTGAAGACTCAAGCTAGTTTTTTAAGGTCCCCTTGAGAAGTATTGCTTGAGAGGAATGAGTTTATCTGGGAATATATTATCCCATTCCCTGTCCTGAGAGCCTATCTGCATTGGCATTGCTGACCCCACTATGGTATTGCACTGTCATAGCATATGCCTGCAACCCTAGGCTCCACCATAGTAACTTGGGATTTTGCTGGCTGGCTTGCTGTAGCCATAGATCCCCCTCAGAATCCACCTGCCTTCTACTGCACATACTTATCACCAAGGCCTCCCTATCATGGTAAGGTTTTATGGTGTTAACTTGGTACAATTTGTGCCCCTGCATCCTGCCTAACTGTTCTTCCATGTAGTTAACAGCACTGACCTTCCTTACCACTTTGAAATATTCCTCCCAAGCTGTCGGTAGCTTATTGTGTCTGACACAATGAGAACCATAACCTGCTGCCCCACAGCATACTTTCTGGCTCAAGCATTCCTGTCATACTAGACTTTTTCTAGTATTGGGTTTCTGCCAGGTTCTCCTGGACCAAGCCCATGAGTTCCCTGAGTCTTGTTCTGAGGTTTAGGACATATGCCACAACAGACTCCTTGTGGGATTTACACTCATCCTCCCACTCTTCATGAAGCAAATCTAGAGGGCCCCACATCCGATGTCCACACCAACTCAAAAGGTAAGAAACCTGTGGATTCCTGGGGCACCTCTCTGTAAGCAAACAACAGGTGGGGCAAATATTTGTCCCACTCTCTGTTAAACTGGTCTGCAAATACATGTAGCATGGTCTTTAGTGTAGAGTTTAACCTCTCCACCAGACCATTAGTCTGGGGATGGTAGGGGGTGGTCTTTAGGTGCTTCACCCCATAGTGCTTCCACAGAGAAGCCATCAGGTCTGCTATGAAATTGGCACCTCTGTCAGTCAGTATTTCATTTGGGAAAACTATCTTGCTGAAAATCTGTAACAAAGCATTTGCCACCTTTTCTGACTCAGTGGAGGACAGGGCCACAACTTCATGGATTCTGGTAGTATAATCTACTATCACTAGAATATACTTCTTCCTTGTGGAACTTGGGGTGCTCAGAGGCCCCACAATATCCATCCATCACTACCCTCTGAAATGGCTCCTCAATCACAGGCAAAGGCACCAAAGGAGCTTTGACCTTGTCTCCTGCCTTGCCTACTTTGTGGCACTACTCACAGGTCTTGCAGTACCTGTTACATCCCTGGAAATGCCAGGCCAATAAAAGTTCTGCATAATATGTCTCTTGGTATGCTTTATGACCATATGACCTACAAAGGAAATGCCATGGGCTATGGCAAGAAGTTCCAGACAGTAGGTTCTGGGCACTACCAACTGTTGAATTCCCCCACCTTCCAGCCCTCCCTCAGCAGTCTACTTGCTATACTGTAATCCTTAGTTCCAGTATACAGATTCTCCTTTTCCTTGAGAAACAGGTGCCTCACTAGCTACCTCCCTCAAGCCTTGTAATATAGGGTCTGAGAGCTGATCCTGTCTCAACTCTCTCTTTGTAACCCTTCCCAGCTCCCCCTCCAAAGGAAGTCTGCTATCCTCTGACAGTGGTGTCTTACTGTCAGCCTGGGTACTACTTCTCACCTCTGGCCTTGAGTCACTCTGTCCAAGGAAACATCAGTACCCACCAGCAGCTGTGGCTCACCTTCAGTCTCACTGCTACAGGGTAGCTCACTCCATGAAGTAGCCACCTCACCATTCCTGGCTTCAAGTATTTGGTCTGTCTGGGTCTTCCCCAGGCTACCAGATCCACATGCCTGTCTCCAAACCTGACTGTGTGTAACTTTATGCACACAATGTACTGCATTATCAAAATCATTCCCTATCAGGGCATCTGCAGGGGTATCCTCAAACACACCTACTTGCTTGCTTCCTTTTCCACCCTCCCAAGGTGGACCTTAGCCAAAGATATTTGGAATGGGGTCCGTCCTAAAGCTCTTACTGGAGTAGACTGCCCAAGCAAGTAGTGCTCCCCTTTAACCATTGCAGGCTTCACAATGGTTAGGTCAGAAGTTGTGTCTCTCTTAGCAGTGGCCTGTTTCCCATCTACTAAAATAGGTTATAACTTCTTGTGGTAGTTTGGTACTCTTATTATCTCCAGACAACTTACCACTGATATTCTGTTATTCCGACTTGCTGGCTCCCCTGCCTTTTCTTCCTCACATTGGCTCCATGGACATCTATATACTACATGGCACCACTGATTGCATTTAAAACATTTAACCCTTGATCCTGGCTGTGTACCTGAACTAGTGGCTTCCCCTGTTACTGGCATACTCTGTTGAGGCAGTTTAGGCTGCCCACCATGAGTTCCCTTATACCAATTGTGAAGACTGGTAGAGAAGGGTGAAGGCTGCCAGCCTAGTCAAATAGAATTTAATACATAATTCTGGCATTTGTAAATATAAATATGAAATACAGGCTTGTTTCTTAAATGAAAGAAAACACTGTAAAATGTGAACTTCAAGATTGTAGCAACATTGCTATCTGCTGGAAGGAAAACTAAGCCAAGCATTTCAAATGTTCTTTGAAATTAAAAGTATGTTTTGTATGTCCTTTGAAGTTAGAATCTGGAGACAATGAGTCTGGAGTAAGCATCCTGCCTATTGTTTTAAGGCTAAAGTTAATGACCAGAATTTACATATGGAATGTCCTTTATTGCTCTAAGTGTAAAATAATGTAAATGCAGTTTCGGTGGGCCTGGGAACCAGGAAAGTGTAAACAAATGATGTAATGTTTTAGCAGAACTGCAGTTTCAATTTAAACAGTGAGAACCAGAAATTATCAAGCATTTTTGTTTGACTATCGAACCTAGCACTGCCTTGCTCTATGTAAGTAAGTTATCTTAGAAGTATGTTTTCTTGTAGAAATAGCTAGGACTATAACGATTAGACTAAGTGTTTTTCTGTTATGTCAGAACTGTACTACAAAATTATTTTAAGTTTCTGTGTGATCTCTGAACTCTTGAATAGCACTGTGGTGTAGTAGTATTGTCTTGTGTTTTTAGTATTTATTATTAAATATTTTAAAAATGTTTTACCTGTGGCTGGTTTGTGTAGGGATAAGTTAATCTCTAGAGTACATTGCATATTTATAGAGTTTACTGTCTAAGCCTCTCCTATAGCTTTAGCCCTGGGCTGTACTACCAATTGAATAATAATATTGCATAGCAATAATTGGACACCCTTTTAAGGGCCTTTGGGTAGCTGATAAATAGCTGGTGTTGGCAGTAATTACTACCGTATAGTCTGGGTATAGGTGCACAGGTGGAGAATCTGTGTTAGCCTTTCCCAGGAGTGTCTGTGAAGTTGTATAAATACTTATCTCAAAGTGTGTGTGTCAGCTACTTGGGCAGGGACACGAAGCACTGGTTGGACAAAGGGGGTACTGGAGGTTAGCTTGTCAGTTAGGCTGAGATTTGGACCCTATAGCTGTGCCAGTGGGGAGTCTTATTGGGGACCTAGGGAAAAAGGGAGAAACCAGCCCCAGACTGACTGTGATCTCTGCGTGCACTTAAGGGAAATTGTACTTTACTGTGTGTATTTGTTATCCTTTTCTCTTATATGAGATGCCCTCTCTGGTGTTTGTGGTGAGGATTGAGGCTCCTTAATTGCTCGGCCACGGCGCGGACGTCACACCCATTTGCAGAACCGAGCATCCATTTCCTATCTAGTGATGCCCAGCTTGCTATGTATAGGTCTCCTTTTTTCCTCAACTCATCTGCAATATTGCATTCCTGATCTGCCAACCAGATTCTCATGTCCTCAGCCAAAGTGCTAAGGGCTTGTTCCCTCACCAAAAGGTCTGCTAGGCCTTCAAAAGTGGTGACCTGACACCCACTCACCCACTTATGAAAATAAGTGCTTATCTCAGCAATATTATCACGCACACTTTCATCTGCCTTATGTCTATGCTCACAAACCTTTTTTTCTATAAGCTTCAGGTGTTAACTTAAAGCATTCCAATAAACAATTTTAACTGTATTATAATGTAAGCAGTCAATATCAGACAATTTAGAAACAGCATTTACAGATTTACCATGGAGTAAGGGGGGTCAGGAACCGTACCTAGAGCCCTTGGTCAACATTATACTCTTTACATACCCTTTTAAACATATGAATAAAACTATCAAAATTATCACCCTCTGTAAATTGTGGAAGAAATTTACTGACCTTTATTGCTTCTGGGGTTCAGTTACTCCCTTCCCCATTACCTCCATGAATTTAGTGAAGAGTCAGTATTTCCTTTTCATTTTGCCTCTGCCTCTCATTTTCTTCAACTTCTAGACTTCTCAGTCTCTCTGCTGATTCTAATTCCATCTGTTTCTCCTTTTCTTCAGCCTCCAAATGCAGCAGTCTCTGCTGATTCAAGTTCCAAATGTTTGGCCTCCAGTTCAAGTTTCTTTAACTCCAGATGGATTTTTAAGTCCTCTGAGCAAAAACTGAACTGTCAATTTTCTGACAGTTGCACATCCCCAATTCCAGTCTGGCTGTCTTCCTGGTTGCTGGTTTGTGATGCAGCTGTGGCTAAGGCTGCAATCATTTCCACTTTAGTCAGGTTGGCATGCACCAGTCCTTTGGCATGGCACATTTCAGCCAACTGGCTCCTTGTCAGCTTGCCATAATCCCCTGCTGACATCCTTGTCTGCTCTCCCTGACTAACTAAGCTAACAAAAAAATAAATAAAACTATTGTGATATGAAACTCTGAATGTCTACTGTGTGGCTGCTTGAGAGTACAAATGCCTTCTTTAGTGACTACTGTTTACAGGCTACAGGAGTTTAATATCTGCACTGTTGAATCCCAATATGTGATGGGCTGATCCCACCACTGCCAGCCAATATGTGATGTCCCACCCCTGCCAAACAACATGTGACATGGATATGCCACTGCTGGGACAGTAATCAAAGAGCCTCAATGTTCACCACTGGCACCTGTGGGGAGAAGTTCACTGGGAGGATAACAGGTACACATGAAGTATTTCCAGATGCAGCTCCCTGCATGAAGTGCAATTTCCCTTAAGAGCACACAGAGACCGCAGTCTGTCCGGGGCTGGTTTCTCCCTCTTTCTCTAGATCCCCAATAAGACTCCCCACTGGCACAGCAATAGAGTTGAGATCCCAGCTGACCGACCAAGCCAAGACCTCCAGCACCCTCTCTTTCCAGCCAGTGCTTCGTGTCCCTGCCCAAGTAGCTGGCAGACACACTCTTTGAGAATTGATTTACAGATACACACACACACACACACACACACACACACACACACACACACACACACACACACACATGCTCATACACGTACATACACATACGTGCTTGTGCACACGCACACACACACACACACACACACACACACACACACACACACACACACACACACACACACACCTTGGAAAGGCTGGCACAGGTTTGCTAACTACAAGGTGGTTACCACTGCCACCAGTCACTCCTGCCAGCTAAGGCTGTTACAATGGTATCCAATATACTGAGTGGAATTAATATTAATACAAATGGTAGTTTGACCATGAGCAAGGCTATTAGGCGTGGCCCACACAGTGTCACCAAATAAATATGCAAGTATTCTCAAAACTTAAACATCTATACAAAGTTCAGCCACAATGAAGGTTTAAATATATTTAATAATAAATAATAAAAGAACAAGACAATACTAAATATATATTCACGGTGACATCCGAGTTTAAAATCACAGGAAATATTTAAAACAACATCGTACAGTCTCAAACAAATAGAGAAAAATAATAACTAAACTAAGCTGCACTATATTCCTGACTGAATCTAAGAGAATTATATTGTTCCCTAGTAACATACTTATAGAGCAAGGCAGATGATGTGGTGAGTGGTTCTTGTTGACAAAGACAGAATACAGAATGTTCTGTCTCACTCTAAGAGACTTCTCAAAATAATACCTAAAACATTACTGCTCAGATAGCTTACAGAATGACATAATTTCTCATCATCTGACTTCTAGTTCTCGTGCAAAACCCCCATTGCTGGCATCTGGCAGTTTTTAGTATCTGCGTGTACAAATGCACAGACAAGGGCTTTTGCTCAGATCTTTGGTGGGTGCTGGAAGTCATAAAACAATTGCATTCCTTCATGCTTCCAGAGTAGCAATTAGTTCACAACAAAGACAATACAGAAAGCTTCCTAGTACAGACTTTGTGTCTCTGGCTGCATTTAAACCTGTGAGATAGCATCTTTATGGCCTAACTTATAAAGTGATTTAATTTCAGATGTTTTCCTAAAGTTTGCTGAACTGAGGTTAACCTCCTGTATTCCAGTTTGCACTGCTAAAACATATACATTTAAACAGTTACAATAGTGCATGTACATTCCTGTTCTCTCCAGTAGAACACACTGTGGATGCATTTCAAGCACAAGCACCTTACAAATACCTTTTCAACACAAGCATCTGTACAAATAAGTTTGGTATACACATGACATACAGTTCTAATACATTTGTAACACAAGCATCCAATATAAATCATGTTGATATTCACAAATGAGATATAATTATTTACAAAATTCTATCTAGCTGTGCTGGCAGTACCTCCTTTTGTCACAGAGGGGTTTAGTGAAAGACTTTAGGGGAGCTCAGTATGTATCCATTGATATGAAAATATCTTTCAATTTAGACAGAGTACCTCCTTGGATGTGGTATGATGCTGCCATGGAGTGAAATTGTACCAATGGCAACTGGGCATTCATAAATTATGCCAATCATTATTACTGCAACAAGTTTGTGGGGAGATGTTTAAGTGTGTTATATTTTTGAACTTCTACATTTTTTTTGCTATGGAGTATTCTAAAATTGAGAAGATTAAAGTGTTCTTATATGTAAGATCCATATTATCTATTTTTCATAGAATGCTAATGAGTTGAGAAACCCAATGGAAAGTGCTCAAGTGTTCATATACTTAAAACATACAGGACGAATATTATAAGTCTAAAGGAAACATATTTAAATTGAGTATGATGTTGTTCATAGCAAGCTGTTAAGGCTAGAATACTGGGCTGGTATTTTCTTATCTTAGAAGAGAGCAGAAGACAAGAGGAGAGGAATGTGCTTCAACTGCCAGAAGGATTCACCTCTGAGTGAAGACCTAAGATGCAAATGGTCAGAACTGTTATGCTATATTTTGGGGAAGTGTTAAACCCCCATGGGGATTGGGTGTTGGTATAATGGTTAAGGTGTTTACCTAACAGTCACAAAGTACAGATTTTGATTCTTGCCTATTAAAGGGGAAATTGGCTAAGTTTAAAAATAGCCCACAAAGGCAGATAGCCTAGCATTTACCTATGAACCCATGAATGACTCTCCAGGCAGATCTGCACTTGATACTAAGTGGGCTAAGTACAGTTTATAATGACATGACATTATTTATTTGAAATGGAATTTAGTAACTGAGGGTAGAGATGACTAATGGGAGTCCATTCTGCTTTGTGGAATTATTTTGTTTCCTATTGTTAGAACATAGCCATGGGGGACACGCATTCAGATTTGGGTCTACCCGGTGAAGTATACATATTACTGTCTAAGATTCCATTAGAAGGTCTTAAAACTGAGAGAGTCATGATTACCTATAAGCATCTCTATTTTGTAGAACCCAATGGAAACATTCTCTTTGCCAGGTTATTTGTCAGTGAACCTGTTTTAAATGCTATTCAGATAGTCTGGATAAGTACTGACATTTCTGTATTACTATTGTTTTGATGGCAAGTTTCAGACCCATGTTTTGGAGTCTTGATAACTGCAATGGTTGCTGAAAGGCTGACGATGATCAGTAGGCAATGAGACATATTTAAGGTTAAGCTAAGAAGCTAAATAAAGGATACTTGCAAACCAGCTATAGAGGTAATGGAGAGGCCTCCAAGATTGGCTTCTAGTGCTGTAGCCACAGATGGAGGAGGCTGTCCAACAATTTTAGAGCTTGTTGAACAGGCAATAATGCCACACAGGAATACTCAAGAAAAGGCAGATGTTATGCTTCATTCATGGAGATTTAAGTATTTTCAGGGATTTATCAGCAGCTCAGCAGACCCTTGCCCACAGAACTATATGAAAGCTAAAATAATGGGCTTTAAGCTGAAAGACAATAAGGGGATAGTTTTTTATTTCATGAATTTATAGAAGTCACTGCAGTAGGGATAGGGAATATGAAGATGATGGCTTGGAGGTCAGGGAGTTTTTGCTATGGATAGAGAGAATTGCCCATTTTAACACCTAATCATGGAATGAGATTACTTGCCCTTCACAATTGAGGTTACTTCTATTATGGACAGGCAGGATAAGAGGAAATCCCCAAAGTTGAATGGTTTTCCATTCAAGATCTATAGTTTGGTTAGGTAACATTGACACACGTTGATACAATATTGAATTATGTCCTTTTATGAGGAAAAGTGTCACAGAGTTGGAAGCAGGTAGTCATTTCAGTCATGCTAAACCTATGTAAAGATTAATATGGGGTGTTTCCTTTAGATCTATTTTTGTATTAAACTCTGACTTTAAGATGTGTACAACTCTGCTCAAGACAAATGCTACTGCTTTGAAACCTAGCCACTGTTGATAAACCAGGATCAGTGTTACTTTGTCAAGGGAAGATGAACATTGATAATATTACTGACTCTTGTCAATTTAGGACATGAAAGGGAAAGTCAAACCACTTTTAGTTGTTAGTGAGGATGCAGAAAAGGTCTTTGACAGAGGGGACTGTTCTTTTTTCTATAACATGTTGTCAGCCTTTGGATTTCTGTCTTTATTTGTACAGATGCTAGACAGTGTCTTTATGGGGGTATACACCAAAATAAAAGTGAAAGCAAAGTTCTCTGTCTTTCATTTAAGCTGAAGAGAAACAGCCATCCATGATTCCTTTTATACCTACTTTTTTTTGCAGACTATTTGAAGCCACTGGTTGAAAAGCTGAGAGCATCCCAGGTGCAGGGCTGCCTTGTAGTGGCACTTTATACAAATTGTACCTATTTGCAGATGACTTGTTGGTGTTTTTGGAAGACCCAGAGCAGGATGGAAAGAGATTATTCCCTTTGCTACATCAGTATAGTGGACTTCTGTGGTATTAGGTAAATCAGACCAAAGCAGGGGCACTACAAATTAACTTTTAATGAACTCCACATCTGGAACCAATCTTTTCCCATCTGTACAGGTTGTGCTCATTGGAGATTTTAGGAGTGAAAATGCATACTATTTGGACCAAATGGTGGAATATGTAAAAGCAGGCACTTTTTTGTGAGGGGATATTTGTATGGTAGAAGTTACTTAATCTTTCACAGTGGGCACAGACATTACAGTTGTTTATTCTTCTGCAAATCTCCTATTAGATACATACTCTGCCTTCAGAACGTTGAGAGAGTTTTTGAAAAAGTTGAAATGAGTAAGTACAACAAAAGCATCTTGGGAAATAGACATGTGTTCTTTGAGAAATATTCTAAACCAATCTCATTTGAGGAAGGGCTTTAAATGTTACTTAATGATATTTAACCAGGTCATGCTGCATTATTGCCTGTTTTGTCCCTGATAAAGGGTAGGGTGGGTGGAACATAAGATGACTGTGTCTGTCCTTTTGGTAAAGTGGTTAAAATACCACTAGATGATGGAAATGTTTTCATGTGGTAGTCATAAATGGAGATACAGTGGTATGATGGAAGTGATATATGGGATGCAGAAGTTACTAGGTAGAACTAGATGTCACGACAAGAGGCATGCTATACAGACACATTGGGTTATGACAGTTGGCACAGACTAGTTATTCAGCAAGGGAAGCTGGTTTATACAATAGGACTAAGCTGCTTATTAATACATGAATGTTAGGGATGGCCACTTTTTCCCAGGAGAAGAGCATTTTGTTGAACTGGATAAAACAACAGAAACACTCCATGTAATACAGTTTGAGTTGTTTCACTTGGTTTGAGCAGTTACACTTGGTTAACTTTGCAGGTTCTTAGACCAAATACATATTAAAAACTGTTTATGATTATCCTTTATAGGTATACTGGAATATGTGCATATAGTGAGAATGAATATGTTTTTTTCTTTAAAAAGACTGAAGTAGCTTTGTCTTTAGAGTTGGTTGGTTTATATAGCTCTTTGATAACATCCAATGCTAACATTTTTTCTACAAATAGTAATGGGTAGTGATACATTTAGATCACAGCTATCACTGGCTATATACAAATGTGGACAGATCCCAGCTGTAGTGCATTGGCTTGGAGCACCAGAATCCACAAGATCTCTTCAAAACTAAGTTGTCAGCGATATAAACATCCACAAGAGAGAAGTTGTAATAAGATGATCCTTACCATTCTTTAGCTATAATAGCAACAGGGAAGTTGCATCTGTACAAAAAGTAACTACATTCTTGAACAACATAAACTGCAGTAACCTATCCATTTTTGCTAGTCCTTGCTTCAGAAGGACCCAGTATGGAAACAACAAAAAATTGCCATCAAAACCGGTTCCCACATTTAGGACATCCCCCAGGGTAATTCATCATACTGTTGTGGGGGAACAAAGTGAGAGAAGGCTGTAAGGTTGCGCTCACTAGCTATGTAATTCAGTCATCATACATCTTTCTGAAACTAGGACGTTTCCCCTAGCAAAAAGGCTAACTATAACCATTCAGCAAAGTTTTCATCGATTTTTGTCTGCCATTATCTCCTGCTGATGATCTCTGCCCAAACCCCAATTAGCACATTGCAATTCTTTCCTCTTTGGACCCACCTTCTGTATCCAGGGGAGCCGGATGTCCAAAAAGAACCCCACAGTGACACTTTGGGTGGTCCAATACTCCCTAGGGGGAGAAAATGATGTAATGGTTTATTGCCTCTAAGACTCATTGTTTCCTCCTTAGCAGAGGTGAAAGTCAGGGGATGGGCATAATATGCATGGCTAGGGGAGAAGATTTAGGCTATTTACAGAGACAGCATACTGATGTAGGTATCACCCATGATGTCAGTTCACTCATGCTCCCTCCACTATTGCATTAGCCAGCTTGCAACCAGGGTGGCATTATCCCTGTGCTAGAACTAAAGGATACCAATTTGTGCAATCAAAATTCAACAAGAGTGCTTTGGACAGCTGCCATAGCAACCGTACCTTTATCGTTAGATGACAAATCTAACCTGCATTTGGTAACTTCACTGGCTAAGTACTGATCGAGTTTAATCATCTGAAAAACAGTGGAGGCTGCCACTGCTCTAGCAAAATATTCTTTCTCTCCCTGAAGAGGATTTACTCCAAGGAACAAAAAAATCCATTGCAAGAGGCTATCCTTTTGGATATGTTTTTTTTTTTTTTTTAGATAAAGGTGATCAGTTTTCTTGATTTGTTTAGTTCTGAAAATGTCTTCAAAGCTACCTTCCAGGATTAATTTTATGCACGAGAGGAGCTGGATTATATGTAAGGCCTTGTGTCCTTAATGTATGTTTGCATGTATGTATGTATGGCTGTATGTAAGTGTGTATAATCTGTATGCATCCTTGTATGCTTGAACATATGTATGGGTCTATGTTTTTATTATCTGGTTATTCAGCTAGGTTTGCATCCCATTTTTACTGCAGACCTGGGGAGAAAAGCTCCAAGCACAGTATATATAGCCATTTGGAAAACCGCATGATTAATAAAAAAATATTCGCAATACAGTGTAGGACAGTTAGAGACAATACAGTGTAGCAAACATAAAACATTTTTTATACATCAAGAATTTATACATATGCAACACATTTATGCATAGATAAGTAAATTATCAAATAATCTGAGACCATGATTAAACAGTTTAAGAAACATTGATCTAATAAAGTTTTGTATATACATGTATACAGCTTTGTGACAATAAGCATTTTTTTTCACAATAAGTTACTTATATGAGCATAAGAGTCAGTGGTTAAATGTAATAATTTATATTTAGCAGGAACATGTAACAAGGTTTCTTAAACAGTGTTTTTTTTTTTAAATCAAACTTTATTTATCAGAACATGTTAACAAACAAGTGAAAAACACGTATATTCAGCAGGAACATATTTATTTAATACTTACATGAATTATCAAAATTGTTTCAAAAGTTCATTATAAACTTCAGTAACAAATTGCAACACAAATGGTCACTTCATAAGGAATATCAGTCCTTTCATCTGTCAGCCTTCACTCCTTCTATGATTTTTCATATTCCAATTGTAATTACACACAAGAATTCATTAGACTTACAACCTAGACTCAGTAGGAAATAAATAAACTAAGAAAGACAATTATGCTTTCGGCACCCATCTTAATTTCCAGCAGGGCACAATGCCACTGTTCTGAACAAACCTCTTAATAATATAGTGGTACAGTAAACTATGTACACTTCATTACTTGGGAACAAACCCACCTTCACATTCATATGCATGTATACCACATAGTCCAATAAAACCTACAGCCATGACTTTCCCCTATATTAAAACAAATCACCTTTATTAGTCCTAACATTTGCAAATAATACTTTAAGCCACACAGAACTCATGCAACGTGCCCTGTCAAAACCATATTTAAATGCAGTGCTTCACTTAAACTGATCACATTAGTAAGAAAATAAATGAAACATACAAATAAAAGATGCCCTGTACATAAAAAAATCCCAAACCCCTTTATTTAATTACAGGAAATCCTATGTCAGAATGTTGTTGCATAGTAATGGATAAAACAAAACAGAAAACAATACCAATAATCCACCACCACTGTCTCAAACTTCCCATTAACATGTTCGTATATAATAGTAGACTTTAAACATCTGTCATCATCAATGATAATGTAATCCTATGTAGAAGCATTCCATTGACAATTAATCATCTCTTCCTCTAAAAACAGTTTATAAATCCATATTCAGGAAAATACCACCTCTAACCCAAACAAATGCATAACAGGAAATGTGAAAACTTGACACACTTTCAGTAGTATATCCTATTAAACATTTGCTTCATAGTCTAACATAAGTATTTATAAAACCATTTTAAAGGTATCTGCCACATAAATTCACCTACCCCTTCACCCAGTATACACCTCACTAGTGTCCAAAACCAGAATTCTTTGTTGCATGGTTACCGTCAAGAACTCATTATCCATTAACCGTGGCCTCCCTTCTACTCGCTTTCCAGGTTACCATAAATGAGACAAAACTTGTTATTTTTCATACCTGGTAACAAACTGAAGTAAAATCATACTAGGTTGATCATATTCCCTATCTGCTACATATAACTGCAGTCCATATGCTTTCTCGAAACCGGGCCACTATGCCATTCTACTTGTCTGCCCTCCAAAATCTCTCTGAGCTACAAGTTATGTTTCCTCACTCCATCTTCCAGTGTAACCAATTTTGCCCAACCTAAATGATTTTACTACTACCTTCTACCAACTTATTCCTTACATCCCTCACTCTGTGTTACGGTGACAGCATCAGGTCTTACTACTGACTAGAATCCTCACAAGATGTCTCATTTTCTTCAAATATTGATTCAAAAAACCTGAAACAGCTTTCATTTCTTGACATTCAGCTTCCACAGCAATGGCTAAGTCTATTTCCAAAGCTGTAAAGCTGGTCAAGGATTGTTTCTTCTTTACTCACCGGTGAATTTGTGCTTTTACTTTTCATGGAACTACCAATATAACAACCTTTTTTCTTTTTGTTTTTTTCTTCTCCTTGTCTTAGATCTCACGGCCTGAATTCATTTCAGTGCAAAAATGTATGTTTTAGTTTTCTTTGTGCTGTATTTTTGTAGTATGCAACTGTTGCTTTACTTGCTTTGTACTGTATGCATATTCTCTTGTTCTATGCAACTGTATGTCCATGTAAGCCTTTCTCTGTAGATATGAAGTTTCTGTTTTATGGTTCTACTCTGTATTTGCCTACTTAGCCTGGGTCACATCTGAAAGGGGTCCACAGACCAGTCCACTTACCCATTTAATAAAATAAATAGATAGATTGCTTTCTTCACTAAATGGAAACTATACATTCCTAAGGTGGCCCCCGTGATCCTTCTACTCACTTACAAATATCCCTTTCACTCTTTCTCATTTTCAGTGACAGCCTCTTATACACAGCAGGTAACAACATTTTGCCACCAAAATCATTGAAAAATGATTGTTAAACTCAGAAATACACTTATTCACTTTTATGCAACATGGTGGATAAAGGGAATGCCAGCCTCTTGAAGCACCACAAGACTTCCATGTTGTATAATTGTTTTTTTTAAGGGATACCTTGGACATTGGGTAGGACTAGCCAACAGGAACATTCTTTTTTATGAAAAATGGTATAGAGCTTGCAACACATTTGTCTTGGAGCTTTAAAGCCATGTTCAGTGATGATGCAGGAAACAATAAGATGTTTTTCTTTATGACAAAAAAAATAAAGGTATTGTTTGCACAGAGAAGAGGTAAGCTAACTAGAATAAAGTCCAAAAGAAGTATAAGAGTATTTGGAGGACTGAGATATAACACATACCTGAAAAACTGTTTCATTGAGCCTAACAGTCAAATATGGATTCAATGTGGTACACTGACAAGGCTGAACAATGTGTCCTAAAGAATAAGATGGGAACTTAATCTCAATAAAACTAATGTAGAGTCATTAAAAGTAAATACTGAAATGGTACATGATCATGGTCTTTGCAACAATGAGAACATTTTATGTTTCAGCAAATAGAACATAATTTTGCATGTAGAATGACCCCTGAAATATGAGAAAAAAGCTATTTTCTTTTTGGAATCAAAGCTTCTAGACTCAATGGAATGTGAAGGAAGTGAGAAATTATCTCTGATGTATGGTACCCATGTTTGTCCTGGCCAAAATGGTGTTACTAGTTTGTTTGTGTCTTTCGGCTTTTCCTGGTTAGGGGTTGCCACAGCAGAACTCCGGTCCGCTAATGATTGGTAGTTGATTTTTACATGACAAGTTACCAGCTCTGACGCACAACCTTCAACGAAGGTACGCCCATTCACGCATGTCTCCACACAGAAAATGCTCTAGCTGAGAATCGAACTGGACAGCGTCTTACTGTGAAGTGACAATGCTACTGCAGCACCACCACCGTGGGTACCCAAAATGGTGTTACTAAAATCATCTGAAATGGTATTCCTTCCCTGTTTTGTTGTTTTTAACAGAATCCTTACACCATCATCACATCTATAACATTAGTATTTAAAAACTCTATAAGTGACTATATGAAGTCTTTCCTCCAAGTGCATTCTTGACACAGAACAGGCTATAACCACTTCACTTTTCCATTATTCACATTGTGGCTTCCAGTCCACTGATTTCACAACAGTCATTGCCTTTCCCAGGATCTGAAACCACTGAATCCTTACACACTTGGTTCACAGTAAGAGTTAGCCCTTTTATTTTTCACAGACTGAGCCAGAAATAAACAGCCGTACTCATTGAAGAAAATGATGATGGGGTGTTGTGAGATGTGCTCTAAAAGTTGTGAAAATAACAGGTGTGCTCCTGCTGTATCAGTGGATCTGCAAGTGGACCCTTCTCAATACAACCATCATCAGCTTTATCCCTTCTTCTTCTCGTAGCTGGCTTTTTATATCAGAGGTTTTTGCTCACTGTGCCAGTCCACACTATGACATTATGTGCCACATTAGGAGATGGCACCTAGCCCCTGAGTCTTCTAACTCAGCCAAACCACTGCGAAGTTGTACTTCTTACAGATGAGGAAAACACAATGAACATTGATGCCCACACCATTTACAGGGTTATATAAATATTCCCTTGACAGATTTACAGGGCATTATGAAAGCAACTGCAAGATGAAGGGGCTGTTGAAAAACAGTAGTAGTGCATCTGTGTCACACAGAGGAGGGTTGTCTTGTAGACAAATTGGAAGATAATATATCTGTTATATCTAATGTCAAAACTGCAAGAATGACCCAGCCAGCCTAGAGTATTCATTGTATAATACTTTAAACTTCCTGTAGTAGAGGCCCATGCAAATAACCCCTTCAGGACATGCCAGCGTTTCAGCTACATGGCTTCTGAATGCCCATTGCATTTTTACTTTTTAAGTCTTTATGGATATGAGTACATTCAGGCTAATAAAGCCAAACCCCAGTAGCTGTAGACATGCATGTTTCAGTCTCTTTTTTTTTACTGTGTAGTACAGCATAAGTGGATTGCTGGCTATGTTTTAGAAACACCAAACTTAAAATCAAGCCTGATGTCCATAAATGTTATAGTGTTTGCAAAATATCCCAAATAACATCCAAACCAAAGGAACCAAAGTTCAATGAAAGACGTAACCTTTATGCTATACCATTTAGTTCAGTTTAGGAGTAGTCATTGATCCTAACTAAAAAGAGCTACATGGAATGCAGAATTAATCATATCAGCTTCAGTTTTCATCCAGTTAGTAGCATTATGTATAAGATTTTAAATAAGTGTAATTGTAGAACCTGAATAAAGATCTAAATTAGTTAAATCAGGTCTAGTTTCTTTAGGTCACCATTAACTTTTAATTGTACAATTTTATGACTTTTACCTTTCCATATGCATAATATTGCATTATTTGAATTTTTACTTAATTTCGCTTATAGACAAATTGGAATCTGTGTTAGCACATGAGGGATTTTTGCGAGATACACCACAGTAAATGTTCTTACTGTAAGTAGGAAAGTTTTAGATAATTCCAAGTACGGTTTCATATGAAAAGTCCATTCTATAATGTTTTTTTTTAGGTTTAGCTCAATTTATATTTTATAGTTACCAGAAATATACATTACAGGATACCTAACCTAGCCTTTATTGCATACAAAGGGCCCCCCCCATGCTATCATACTTTCTAGTATTTTTTGCCTCTTTATTTACGGGGAAAGGCCGAAAGACAAGCAACAACAACATTTACATGTAACATTTCAGTTATAGAAAGGTTTGTACAGTCTGGCTATCCCTACAAATTCCTTCAATAAAAATTATGTAAAAAGTACAGATGTGTACTAGACAGAGGTTTGACATATATGTCATTGAAGCACTTAGACTGCATTGATGTATATAATGAATTTGTTATCTTTATGTAAAGATCAAAATTACAGTACTTCAGAGAATTATTTTTTACTCCAAGATACTGTGAATTCAGAGTTAGTGTATATAAGAACTGGGGGTTAAGTTAGCTCCCCTGCAAAAATGATTTATTAATGAATAAGCGAGTTTCAGCTGACTCTGTATGAATTAAGAGTTTACTGTTTTGTGATCACAGTTTTGAGTAACAATTATTTGTGTCAAACTTCTGCCAGGAGATGGCGTAGATATGTTTGAGTTGGCAGTAAGACTGAGACATTCAGCAGCAGAATTTGATCTTCACAGAGCTCTGTCCTTTAATTCCGTGTCAGTTTCTTATGGTGTCATTATTTCAATAATTAATAAATACAGCAGAAGGAAACTGGAAGAGGAAATGGAGAAGAAACTGCATTATTTGCCATGTATAGGCTGAAAGATTGCCCTATCTGGTTGTAATGCTTCTTGCAGGAGGAAGATCATACCTGTCTCTTATCTGACATAAAAAGCACACTGTACAGTGTCAAAAATTTTTCAAAGTCAGTAGCAACAATTATCTAAGATGAAAATGAATTTTCAGAGATCTGAAAACAATCACATTACGTATTTATTTCTGTTTTGTCTGCCAGCATGTCATCTGGTCTGAGACACTACACAGGCAGCAAATGGGTACAAAAGTAATGCAGATATGTAATATCATTTGTTTAGAGTTTGGCACAAATAAAATGCTAGCAGTTATTTCTGACAGTGTAAAATAACACAAGTGAATAAAGAACAGGAGCTTCTCCAATTCTGAATACACAAAAAGTAAATTGAGTAGCTCATTTACCATCATCATTTCTGGCACATACATAATCTAGTGGACTTTTTCAAAAGTAAAAATTATAAAGCCATAAGAAAGATATTGGATGATTTCAAAATGGCAATAACAGTCACTATATCATGGTATATACAGTGGAGAAGTAGTTATAGGAATAGGAACAGATTTACAGAGACCAAGCAGAGATGTGACTAATACAGTTATATATAAAGCATGTATATATTAAATACTAAGTAGTGGTGACTACATGATGAAGTTGGTCTGTAATGCACAAAACTGCAATTAGTGGTGACATATACAGAGGGGGATATATGTAGGCAGTAAGACACGGGAGGAGTTGTGTACAGTGAAGCAGGTATTACTGCACATTCAGGAATGCTGTGAGGCATGAGCCCAAATAATCCTTGGGCATGTAGTAATATCGGAGATAGTGTAGTGTACTGGCTCACCAGATGTGCAGTAGCAAGCACAGCCCAAAACCTTCCCCTGTTGTTGCACATCAGTTGGAAGTATTCAATATTCATCCAGTATGAATGAATATTTAATCTGTTTCCAAACTGTAAGATGCCACAATTTTTTTTATATGCTAAACATGAAATTACAGCAGGTTTTGAAAACAGAGATTAGAAGTATGCCTGTAATCATTCTATGAACCTATATGCATACACTGGGGTTATCATTAAACCTGAAGGCATGATAAGTCCTACTTACAGCTGGAGCCTTTCTTGAGACTTACATAAGAAATACAAGCACACAGGTACCTAAAATAAAATGAAAACAAAGAATGAAATTTAAGCAAGAGTTCCTAACCAAGGTCTTGGCATAAAAGGACCGAATACTCCGCTATATAAAGGCAGTGAAGAAAATCTTGTAGCTCGGTCAAATGCGCTGAATATTTAAAAAAGTTAATAACAACCTGACTCAGCTATGGAGTAACAGCCTGGTAATGCCACCTCCTTTAACTCTTTTTCATTAACTTCCACTGTGGAGCACCACCTCTTACAGTCCAGTGGTACATAAATGGTAAGGAAAACCTCAAAACAGTACACTAGCACTTCCAATTAAAATAAAGCCGGAAAAGAGGAGCACATATAACTTACATCTGTATCTTTAGTTTATCATGCCAGAGCTACTTGTTGCTGGGAACTAAATCTGTTAACAAGTGTCAGCAACATCTGGACACTTGCAAATCACATGCATGACAGTGACAAAATGAGCTGGAAATAAACTGCAGTACAATCAGAACAAAACAACCGATCGCTTTCTTAATACAGAAATCATACAATAACAGACCAATTTAATAAAGTCATAACCTGAATCGACTGTAACTTTAAATTAAGTACTCTGATTGCAAGAGGCCACAGGACTGTTCGTTTTAGTTCAGCAAGTAATTCATAAGACATAAGACCATGTTGCCATGTTTCTAAACACTAGGCATTTACAGTTGAATAGTATGATTTGCGAGGTGGTAACTGCTCTCTGTTTAGTCAATAGTCGGACTTTTGTTACTTGTATATTTGAATATACTTGAATATATATTTTAAAAGATGCGAGGTGGTAACTGGTGGTACATTCGGCCACATTAATTGTATGCATGATGTCACTGCCTAATATGAATGGCATGTCAATCATGCCTCATTTCATATGCAGCTTTTCACACCAATCACCGGAGCCACACCCACTCCTGCGTAGAACTGAAGGTGAGCCAGTACTCTACACTATCGCCGTAATATCTGCACCTTGCAAATCCTCAAGTGCCTTACTGCGTACCTTTCAACTGACCCTGATTTTGAGGGATGCCCCTGATTTTAAGTATAATTTTAGCTCTGTCCTTCTTAATCCTTCCTAAAACTGGTGACTTTTGGAGAAAAGGTGGTGAATTACACTTACTAATAGAGTTATAGACATCTTTTATGTTGGAAAATGCACATTAATTCATATCATCTTAATCTGCCAATGTCTGAGGTTAATAGCACTGATATTTTAAAAGTGCCCCTGATTAATTTCTCAGTTTGTTCATGATTATGTTGAAATTTGTCCATGACTGGCTGAGAGCTATGCCTTACTGCCAAGTTTATGAGTGCATTAAGGCACTTTTAAGTGCCTTACTACACTTACAAACTGGGCATCTGTAGTTCTTCTGCAGTTTTATGTTTCCTTTTAGTAGTGTGTGTATGATAATTATATGTTTTGTAGTGTATTCCAATGTAAAATATCTCCCCTCCCCCCATTTAGCTATTTAATTGTTGTGCAGAGTTATATGTTTTTAACTATGTAGAATTTGCTGGGAAGTCACTTTAAGGAGCCTTCTGTCAAAATGTGCAACAATGCATAATTTATTTTGTAAATGTCATTTGGCAATCATTTTCTTGAAACATATTCTGGATCTGGGGTCCCACCATTCATTGTGTCCCAAACCGGACTAAGGCCACACCCCTTGCACCTCTCCCAAACCCACCCATCCTCTCCTCTTCTCCCACCTACTCTCCACCCATTCCATGATGTCATAGTCATGTCAGGGAGAGGAGGAGGAACGTCCTCTTTTCCTAGTTTACAATGCTTTTTTTTTTTTTTTTACAGAAAAAACATAATAAATCTGCTGATTTAACAAATTCCAATTGTCTGTTTGTTTTTGAAACAGAATACTAGAGTTTGTACAGTGTTTTCCAAAATAACAGGCAATTGGTTTGATTTTTTGATAATCCAGAAAAAATGGATAGGTGGCAACCCTATTAGGATCTGAATTACACAAATTCAGTGCCATAATTCAGGTGGTGCTGGTCAATAGATAGTATGTTAAAAATTTACTCTTGTTGTATTATAATTTGTTTTACTTTAAAGTTGTTTTTCTTGGGGATGTAAATGTTGTTGGTTAGGGTCAATTAGGAATGATTTGTTTTCCATTCCTTGACTACAAAGAAATTAAATTCAACTAATTTGTGCAAGGAACAGATACATGCCATTTTTATTTAAAGTAAGCAAAATAGGAAAAGGTTTAATATTTTCAGCTGACACTGCTCTTTGATTGCTGCTATTGTGTGACTACTTTGGGATTCTTTATTTACGGTTTATAAACGTGCATTGTTTGTTGTATTTTGTTTGTACTCTATTCCAGTTTGTTTTACTCTAAATTGCTTTACAGTTATTTTCCTTGTAGTTCTAAAAGCTCTTAACGGGGATAGTCAGCAATGACTTGTTTTCCATTCTCAGACTGCAGAGAGATTAAATCTAGTTGATTTGTGTGAAGACCTAGAAGTTGCATTTCTGTATAAAGCAAAGAGAACATGAAAAGGTTTATTTATTTTTTTGAGTTATCAGTGTTCTGCAACTTCTGCTATTGTGTGTCAGTATTTTCCCACCCAGCCTCTGTTGTGTTTTAAAATTCAGTTGCTCTTGGGCTGACCTCCCTTACTGTAAATCTGACCTTTGAAGCTCCTCCCAGTCTCATATTATTTATTCATACTAGTGATCACTAGAAGAGCAAACTAGAAAGGTCTTCCTCTTAGACTGTAAAAGATTGATTTAACCTATCTTTTATATATTTCCATTTATTTAGTGTACACTGCAATACTTATAGTATTAACTTATTTTTTCCATCTTACTTCTAACATCAAAAACATCTGGGATACACCTCCCAATTACTAGATAGCCAACAAACTTTTCTCGAGAATCTGTTTAGGATTACTGCTTCTCTTTTACTTCTTATAACAGAAGGAACAGAAGGACATTATTTCCTAGCCTTTTGTGAGATTGCCAATCATTGGAAAGCCTAAAAACTGCTTTTTATGAACCTTTTTGAGATTAGTGTTACTGTTCCTACTCCTGATGAGAGAATGAGCAGAGAGACATTGATTCCTGACCATCTCTGACTGGGCAGTGTGTGTAAGATTTCCCACATTCTTCTGGCTGCAGTTTTTATCTAGATCTCTTCAGTTTTCATTTTGAATCTTGTCTCTTTGTTGTGTCGAGCTGATGTTCATGTTATAGAGGACAACTACCAGGAGAGGGCTACAGCAAACCTACACACTGGTACAACATCTGGGATGAGAAGGGTGATCACCGAAGGGCATGTGATTCACTTTTCAGGAACCAGCTTGTTTTCAGTGCTACTGTTTTGCTTCTGATGAGAGGGGGATCAAAGAGATACTGAGTCATATTGATGTGCAGTTGTGGTGAGACTGACACCAGCAGTAGCCAATGAACAGACCACCGCTATTCATCATTCTTGATAAGCCTAATCCTAATTTTCACTGGGTACTGCTAGATTAGCTACTATCTAATCTAACTTCAGAGTATCACCCTAAATAATTCAGACATAAATCTTCAGAGTCTACTGCAGCAGGCCACCTTTAACCCCTGAGTAGTATGAGCATCCATAATCCTCCAATCTCTGGCAACATGGCTCAATAGTTTACTGTCATGCTGTCATGGGCATCTGATTGTATTATGTGTTCTAAGGCAGCATTCCAAATGCCTTAAGCTTGCCATCTCTTTACTATTTCTACCAGGGGAGCCTTGTTACACTGGCTGCTGAGCTCTAGCCCCTGCAACAAAAGCAGAGCTCAAATATTTTTTAAATTATTATTATTTTCATTATTATTTTAGAGGCCGCGGTGGTGCAGCAGTTAGCATTGTCACCTCACAGTAAGAGGTTCTCCCGTTCAATTCTTGGCTGGAGCGCCTTCTGTGTGGAGTCTGCATGTAATCCCCGTGGTTGAGTGACAATAAATACATGCAGGTAGCTGTGAGCGTGATTGGGCGTGCCTTCTTTGAAGGTTGGGTGTCAGGCTGGCAACTCAACACCGTAAAAATCCACTGCCAGTCATGAGTAGACCGAAGTTCTGCTGTGGCAATCCCTAAGCGGGAAAAGCCGAAATTCTTAAATTTTCATTATTATTTTATTTTTTTATCTAAAATTTAAGAAATGTTATCATTGCTGTATCATGGAACTGCAGCTTTGCACATGTTCTACAGGTGATACCTCACAATTCAACCATAATCCGTTCTGGAATGGTGGTTAAATTGTGAAATGCCATTTCCCATACAAATGTATGAAAAATGGTTTAATCAGTTTCCCGTTCAAACAAAATTAAAAAATACACTACAAAAAATTTAAAAAATGTAGTTCACCATGATTTGAAATGTAGAACATCTCTTAAATGGAGGAGAGGATGTGGAGAAGGGATGGAGAAGGAATGGAGGACTACTGTATTCCTAAAAGTATGTCTCATATGCAACATACACATTTATTTGATGTTACATCCATCTAAGAATGCAGGCTAACATTTTCCTGTCCAGCTAACATGCATGCTTATTACATTGTTGTGCGATATCACTTATGAAAGGAATAGCTGTTGTCTCCGATCATGATTCATGTTTTATTTAGTTCACTTTAATGTCAAATAAATTATAATAACTGTTTTTGGCAAGTGTAGTTGAAAAAAAATGTGTCTAGGGTGACTTTTCTCTCTGTCTTTTTCAGGATGGTCTTGAAGTGGTGCATAATTGTGTTGTTAAACCAGTCCGTCATCCTGTTAACATCACCTGTGTTGTGGTGCCACTCCAAGACTGTAGCCTGCACCTTCTCCCAGTTGGATAAAAGTTCTTTAATGCAAGGTGTTGACATAGGTCTTTTTTCCCTGTCATCCTCTTCTTCAGAAGAAATTTCCCTTTCTTTTTCTTTGAACTGTTCATTGCAAAATGCTATAAGTTCCTCCATTGTGAGCTCGTCGTCATAGTCTTGTAGCAGTTCCTCCACATCCGCATCTTCCACTTCCCTATGTCCAGGTGCTCTGCTGAGGAAATGATGCCTTTCAGCATCTTCAGCTGCTTCATCCACAATTTCACCCTGGGAAAGGAAGGAACCAGTTTCCTCCAGGCTGCACAAAGAGCTTTCTGCGACACTCCATCCCAGGCACTTTTGATGAATGACATGGCACGAAGAATGTTGAACTCAGTCTTCCAGAATTCCTTTAGTGTTCTATCTGAAGAATGGGTCATGTTGAAATGCCTTGAGAAGAATGCTTTTCTGTAGAGCTTCTTGAAGCAGATATTGACTTGTTGATCCATAGGCTGAATGAGAGAAATTGCGTTGGAAGGCAGGAACTGAACCTTGATGAAATCATACCCCCGGATTCATGAAGCTCGGTGCAAGGCCGGTGTAAGGCGTGCGCCGGCAATGCAGTGTATAACCGGCGTAGTAGCGCCACATGCATAGTAATGAGTGCGCGCCGCAACCACAACCACGTGCAGAGGGCACGTGTGCGAGCCCAAGTAGGATGCGCCCGTAGGCATGGCCAAGCCGGCAGGTGAGGAGCAGCCTAAAGTGCTGACTGTCACAGGCCGCCTGCAATAGTAACCGCACCAGCCAGTGTCCGTGGATACTGAAACGTACGCAGAGTATACAACATAGTACCCATCTACACAAAACGGATAACCAAACATCAACCCACGAAGTCCAAATTGTACCCGTCCAAGGAACAAAGGATACGCGTAATACCGTGTCCGTCACGCAATGCACTGTCAGTGGGCATACCCAGTGAAGGTGTACCACAGCATGTCAGCGCGCCGCACCTACACACAAGTAGCCCCATGGGCATGGTCACCAGCAGTTCCACAGTGGTAGTGAGAGTACACAGCCGGGCAGCCGTGTCTATATAACAACCAGAAGGATACCAGATACCCTAAACACAGACAAACATGTGCAACATGTACTACACCCAGCAACGTCCCCATCGCATACACATAGGACGGCGTATGCCGAAGTGGAATATCCAGAAGCAGAACCCATGCATGCAAATGTAATACACAACAGCCCCGTCATAGCACGTAACCCGCACACATGTACGACCGTCCACCCAATCCAGCTAGCAGCCTTGCGCAGCTGCACACCTACACACAGTGGGTATACCTCAAATGTAGTATGAAGTATTGTCCTAGGCAGTGCCACGCGTGCAAATATGTACCCCACATGTCAACATCCCACCGCAGGTACTGATATCCAAATGGCTGCATGTGAATGTGTCTGCAGAATGCGTACATCCCGCATGTGGTATGGACCTGTCGAAACCCCATAGGCGTTCACACGCCATGGTGTCCATAACTGTACACATCTGGACAAAGCAGTATGTGCAGCCACTGTACTGATGATTAGCTATGCAGACATGTCAAACACAACACATAGGGTGGAACTTCCACCCACAAAGCAGGACACCCCAGCAGGGTGCCACATGCACAGAAGGTGAAGGTGGGACATCACACGTAGATAATAGTGGTGCCGGATGGCCAAACACCCACGGCCAATGCAAAGGATTGAATAACAAGTATATGCCCGGATGAATGGGTATGTCATATCATGGGAATAGCCTAAGCTATCCAACATAATAGCCATGCGTACCAGATACAAACTGCCAGTAACATGCAGTAGTAATGCAGGAAGGCATACACGACTGTGGGAATATCACAGGACATATGGCACATGCCAAATTTCGACGCATGATACAAATGTCCAGGATGGGGCCCCCTGCAAAGAGGAACACGTGACAACCCCCCCCCCCCACTGACGTATCGGCAGTGGAAACACAACCCAAACACACACCAACACCACCGTCCATCCCACGATAGCAACGGAGGCTGGTCAAAGACCACCATGATGCGTGCACAAACAGGGACATGTGTAACTGTCGCTCTGACAACCCCCCACAGGCCAATGCATAATAGCATGGACATACGCATGTAATGCTGCAAAGGATGTGTGGTAGTCCTCAGTATCACAGAGGTAGGTACACAGATACACTGTAATCAACCGTGACATATGTGCACTGTACACAGCATACCTGCAGGTAATACAGAGTGCAATCATGTGACACAGAAATATCCATGTACGAATGAGGACAGGGGATAGACAAGTGTGAATGGGACAAACTATGAACATAGGTTCATAGGTTCATAGGTTCATAGTAGGCTATCTGCCCAAGTGCATTTATGAGCCTAGCCCATAGTTATGTGGCCTTCGCCACCCCTTCAGGTGGAAGAAAACTATGCCTATTATATTGCTGTACCTCTGTCAAGCAGTGACACTGAAGTAATCCCTGGGGCATATCTGTGATCTCCCATCCATTGGTCAAGATTCCTCTTGAACAAGGCCAGCGGGGTGCTCTGCCCCACATGTACCGGGATGTTGTTCCACAGCATAGTGAGTCTCTGGGTGATGAATCTGTCCCTCCAGCACGTTCCATTAATGACCGTGTCAAGGTTTACATCTCCCACCCATGTGGTTCTGAGGGATCTAGATTCACTAGGTGAAGCATAGTCATCAAATCTGGGTGTGACATGGCCTTGTATGTCAGGCACAGGTCACCTCTGAGCAAGCGGTATGCGACTGAATAGAGCTTGAGTTCTTGCAGTCGGGCAGCATAACACATATTCATGAGACCCCGTATCCTTCTGGTGATGAACTTGTGGGGCCTTTCCAGCTGCTGCAGGTGTCGGGTCAGATACATTCCGAATGGGGCATTGTACTCAATCATAGGTCTAATGAGTGATGAGTACAGGGGGACGATGACCTCCCATGATCTAGATGTGAATCCCTGCATGATCAGGTGGGCAATGTAGAAGGTCTGCCTAACTACTTTAGCAACGTGAGTGTCAAACGAACGGTTACTGTCAACCTGGGTCCCCAGATCCCTGGTAACTTCATCTGTGCTCAGTGGATTGCCACCTATATGGTAGCCAGGGGTAACCTTGAACTTCCCGAAGGGTATGACTATGCATTTCTAGGCATTTAGCTGTAGGCCATGTCTCTGGTACCAGTCATCCATTTCTGTGAGGCCCGTCTGAAGGATATCTGTGTCAGATGTGTGTTCGACTATGGCACCCATTTCGCAGTCATCTGCAAACTTTGTCAGCCATAACCCTCCTGTGTTTGCTTGTACTTCTGAAAAGGAGATGCCGAACAAGAGTGGACCCAGGACTGAGCCCTGTGGGACACCACTGGTGACCGGCTTTGAGTCTGACATGGCGCCAACAACTCTGACCGTGTGGGTTGTCACTTAGCCAGTTTGCAACTTATCTTGTGATGTATGGGTTTACATTCAAGCTGATGAGATTTTCAATGATACCTGAGGGGGGTATTGTGTCGAAGGCCTTTTCCAGGTCGAGGTAGGTTGTATGGACTGCCTTACCCTCATCAATGGCCTTGGTGACTGTTCCCAAAATGTCAACAAAGCTTAAAAGGCATGATCTGCCTTTGACCAAGCCAAACCGGGTTGGATCCGAAGTCTGCAAGTTCCCTATGTCTTTATCTATGAGTTCCATTATGATCCTCTCCATGGCTTTGCAGATAAGGCTTGTCAAGCTAATGGGATGGTAATTCCCAGGGTCAGTGGAGGCACCGCCCTTGTGAAGTGGGACCACAGTCACCTTGCGCCACTACTTGGGTACGTATCCTGAGGTGAGGCTAAGATTAAACAGCTGTCCTAACTGCGGGTTTACTTCCTCATTGAGATCATGGAGTACACAGCCGGGGACACCATCTGGACCCATGGATGCTGTGTATACTGCCTTGGAGAGAGCAGTTCTCACCTGGGTGTTAGAGATGTTCCGGGGGCTACAATCCTCTGGTATAGATATCCCTCCTTTTGGGGGGGAGGGGTGGGAGAGGTCTGCACTGAACCTGTCAGCCAGTATGTTGGCAATGTGTGTAGGTTCAGTAATCTTCACATCATTTTGAAGTAATTCTGAGCATATCTGGGAGTTTCCTCCTAGGTGTCTAACATAGCTAAAGAAGGCCTAAGATTGTCTTATGTGTCCTTGGTGATGTATCTCTCGAATTTGCCTTGTATGATTTTATGAGAGCTCGTAGTTCTGCACGTATAATGAGCAAGGGTGTCGTACCTGTCAAGGATTCTGCTCTATCTTGTAGTAGCTTCCTCCTTTTGTTGTCGAGCTTGTTAATGGCTGGGGTCCACCAGACCGGACGCTTGCCTCTGGTACAAAGAGTCTCAGTTTTGTTTGGGATTGCCTGATCCATGCAGTCCCGTAGGTGCTGGTAGAAGGCATATGTAAGTGATTCAGCGGTATGAGTAATGATTACCACCGGCTCAGGGGCCTTAAAGGAGACCACACTAGTGTGTAGAAGTGTGAAGTTGGCTTTTGAGAAAGGCATATGTATGGTAACCGGCACCACCCACAGCATTGTATGCCAATAGCAGAAGCTATTGTAGGTTGTCCAAACACACGTGTCTGCACACACGGAATATCATAGCAATAACCCACGCCTGGATGTGGGTAATGCTAGACATACCCATGGTAGACGTGGTGCAGTCCCGAGGCCGATGCCCGAGGGACCACACAAAGGCAACCGTGGGTAAATACAGCAGTACCCACACCCAGACGCGGGTCATTGCTAGTATGCCATATCATCTAGGGAAAGAAACCATATATTCCCTGACATAATGGCACAGCATAATGCCTGTCCGCCGCCCATCTGCAGACATACTGCACCCGCGGCGGTGCGGACGTACTGCGTGAGATGTCCGTTGCCAATGTCAACACTGTCTCGCTATGTGAAACAAAGTCAACATAGCGATTCAATAAAAAACAGCGGCGGAGAGCCCGATATCCCCGTTGCTGTGCTGTTCAACCTGTTCCGCCATGTTAAATGTGTGTAGCAGAGCGGGACTGCCCCAAAGTAAGCAACGGACATGTCCGTGGCTCAGTGAAAGCTGTTACGCAATGTTAAACCCATGTAACATAGTGACACAGGTCATAAATACAGAGGTATAGTAATGGAAATAGGTCCGGTCGACCAGACTGTGTGCAATTACTATAACACGATCTACAACGGGCACGCCGGCCAATCAGCGCACACGGTTAGGAATAATGGGGGGGGATATGGTATCATAGACATGGACAAACCGTGCCCATGTGACTCGTCTGACATTCGTACACGGTCAGGGCAGTTCTGTACACTAGGCAGACAAGACCAAACCCAAAGCACCACAGGAACACCCTGACAACAGAAGGCCTGTATGCGTAGGGGCTATAAGCCCCTGTGATCTGAATATCCCTGCGGTCACGACATATGCATCCCGGGCCATGAGCGGTAGGGAATAAGGAATGTGTAACATGTAGTACCATACTTTTCCCAGCAGGAGAATGGATGCCTGTGACGTACGTGAGTGCGGGTGGGGGATATGTAAATTTAGCTAAGTACCATGGGTATGCATATAAATGAGACAGAACAGCTAACGTGTAGTGGTCACAGCAACCGGCAAACGTGGATGCAGTCCCGTTTGAATTACGACTATAGAACATATAAATGTGAACGTGTACGTAATGCATCCATGCCGCAATGACAGTTACATGTGTAAAGGCGAAGGTGTGTTCCGCACACGTCCGTCAACCGGATCAGAGATATGTTACCGGAACAGTCACAACTAATACAGACCACGTAACCACACAGACCCAGTAAACATATGTAACCAGAATACGGATATGCATGTGCGCCTGCGCGTAACCCACAATTAGGAAATGCAAGTGCGCGTGTGCGTGTGTGATCCGCTCACAGCAGGGAAAGTTAATGCTGTGTCCTCCACGTCAGTTATACATGTCTCAAAACTGTCAGCCTCTGAAAGTATGGAATCGGACAATGCCATGTAAAGTACCGGTAGAAATAGTGAAAACACATGCTATGTGATAAGACAAACATAGAATGTGGATAGAATAACGTGTGTGTTAGTAGTATGGATTGACGACGGTTATGCATCTGTAACCCGACCCACTTGTCAGAAGGTGCCACCGTACGAATTGTGTTTAGTTGACTCACACGTGTTGACCGGGCTAGGCTAGCTGGATATATGTCCAGTGTCAGCAGAGGCCCGTGGAGAAATGCTCCACACACAATAATAGCACAACATACCAAAGTACTCATATATGTAACCGAAAAAGAACAACAATAGAAAGTGTCCTGAAAGGACTGGTTACATACAGATCCCAGACGACAGAGAAATATATGGCCAGTGGAAGCACGTCACAATTATGGGATCAGGTCCCTATAGAAGCAAGAAGGTCTCACATGACACGCCAGCGAATTGCCAGATAGACATAGGTCAATGTAACACACAGCAAGATTAAGGGCCAACCAGCCGTACACCATGCCAGAACCTGTACAGTGGAAAGGTATGGTATGGTAATAGATGTGTGTACACAGGTAATCCACAGACAGTAACAAAGCAAGGTATGAAATGAGGGGTTCACATGTACATATCTACACACAGCAGTCCGACGGCCCGTATATATGACACATGGACCTAGATATGTCACTCGAAAACAAGATGTAAACAACTACAGTTTATTCCATATCATATTTATATAGTCATATACAGTCATATTTATATTTAACATTGTGACTCTTATTTACATTCATATTTATACAAAATATGCATTTAATTGTACTTATTTATTCAATGATTTTGAATCTTAATACAACAATTATACACATTCATATACATAATATCATTATCAACACACTACATTCTAAGGTTTACTCACAGCAATTATCAATTATGTCTCAATATACTGATTGTATTGACCAATATTGTATTTATATTAACACATTGTTGTTGTATTAATGTTTCCATTAAGTAATGTATGCAACACTGATATTTATATGTCACTTTATCTTTAAGACTTGGAGCACTGTCCACTAAACTACGAGCAGGTTTATTGATTAACTGTCTTTATACTGACTCTGAAGGAAGTATATAAGGGATGACAATCTAATGTATTTCGTACTCTGACGATGCCCCATGTTAGTGGGTGAAAGCGGTCAGTATCTGTGGACTGTGGAGTGTATCGTTTTTGTCATCGTTTGTTTTGGTCTGGTTTATGTTCATTAATGTCTTTCATGAAGATGACCAGGACTGAAGGTCTGCTGTATTTCCGCCTACTGGCACATGGATATAGATATGCCAAGTAATACATAATATGGGTAGTCAAGCAGACATCCACGAATGGGGAACATACAGCATCAGTCAAAACCACTGGCCAGATGGTGACAGTCCAACAAGTTCTACACTTTACATATGCACACTGGTGTCCATTGTAGGACTCCAAAAATTGATCC
Organism: Protopterus annectens; assembly: GCF_019279795.1. Lineage (NCBI taxonomy): Eukaryota > Metazoa > Chordata > Ceratodontiformes > Protopteridae > Protopterus > Protopterus annectens. The sequence continues at coordinate 520,257,784 of NC_056733.1, forward strand.
TATCGCAATATCAACCAGCTGCGATCGACCCAGAAGAAATGACAGCCGTGGCTATGGCACAGCTAGACATATGCACCACCAGCGTGTTTAAGGTTGATGACAAGTGTCCATGAAATGCAGGACATATGAACAGAAATCCTCAGATCGTCGAGTCCACAGACGTGCGTCCACATCCCAGTCCCGCACACATGAAGGATGTGGAATGTGTACCGTCGAGGGTTGCAGCCATGGGATCCTGGGTATGCAGAAATAGGGCTTGGTGTTGTTTGGCAGATAATCCGTTGGCCCGCCTCGTGGGAGGGATGTGGGTATAGCACATGCCCTACTCCCCACTAATGATGCAAAGCATCCACCGGATACTGCTGAAAGCAGGTGTGAAATGTGTACAGCCCTATATCAGTGTCCAGTAGGCGATTCCCATGGATGGACAAGCGTACGACCAAAATGGCACCCATAACTTGAAACCTGGCGGAATTACACAGCTGCAGTAAGGCATAGCACAGGAAATACAGATAGGGACTACATTAGACATTCGCCATACAAAGTCAGACCGTCGTGCGAATACCGGCGTACACAGCTCTCAATCATCCATCACCAAATTGTGGATCACTCGCTTCCATAATGCGGAACAAATGGGCGACCTGTGGAACACATACTAATGGCTCACTAACAACTTCAACTAGGAAGGTCATAGGATGGTTAAACTCTGCCATTCCCACCTATAAAGACGATCCTTTAATGAATTAATATGATTAATGTCAATTGACCATGGAGTACACCTAATTAACATAAAATAACCACTGGCACCTTCTGGCACACAATCCAAAAAACACATAGGTAGATGAAACAGTCAACGTAGAAATTGTCCAGCACAGTGCCCAAATGGTATAAAAAGGTTCCTTTATATACAAGTAAGAGCTTTCACCCGTAGGCTCCTACAGACTTACACATAACATAAAAGCATTCAGGCTAGAAATATCCCTCCTTACATTGTCACTGGTCAATTTCACATCAAACAATGAACAATTAACCCCAGCATATAAAGCGCAAACGCAATGTGAAATACTCACACATATATTAACATCCTTAAAAACATCTTATTAAAACATGTATAATATTATCTTGCACTATGCTTAATTCTCATCAATTATAAATCTAACTATATATATAGAAGATATGTATATTATATCAATGTAAAACAGTGGTAAACAACTGAAAGAGTGCACTAATAGGTGTTAAATGTATAGCTGTACCTAAACTACATCCCTGTTAGTTGGGTTTAAGCCACCTGCTTCTCAAAAGAGGCTTAATCTGTGCTTCATCATTCAACCTTGGTGTTTGGTCAGCTCTCCACCTAATAATCCATCTCAATTCACATTCTAAAGTATAGTTGGTAAGGTCCCCCCCTCTGGGATTAAAATCTAGCCTTCATAAAACACTGAATGTAAAAGTATGCCTTGGGATGTGCTCATAGCCGGCCGTAGGCATAGGCCAACCCGGCGGCTGCCTAGGGCGCCGCACTAGCAGGGCCACCTTTCTAGTAGTTATGTCATGTAGGTACACCAGGATGGGGGCACCATGTGTTGTGGAGGTGGCCGCCATGGAGCCCTAACGCCTAGGGCAGCGGTTGAGCTAAGGCCGCTCCCGTGCTGCCGTAGGAGGGATAGTACGGACTGCAGGTATGTGCTGAAGTGCACATGAAACAGCGGTCTACAAGGATTACCCATAGTGGCGACACCTGCACAGACGGCTATAGCGGGACATACACACGACCATGCACACAGCTCAGATAGACATACACACACCATAAACAGGCAATGATACACAAGGTTTATGGCGTGTACGGGTACAGTGTCAGTACAGCAAGGATAGCTGTCTGCCACGATATCCAGCAGATGTCTCTAGGGCGTGCCGGAATACGGACGTTGCATGGACAATGAGTGGATGTGCATCGTACCACAGTTCTATGTGTCAGCCGTGCAAATATGCGATACATGGGACAGACAGCCGTCCATGCAAGAGCAGCGCTATGAGCATCGAGAGAGATACAGACGGTCACATGTGGCAAGGCCGGGAGTGTAACGTACACAGCACCACCCCACCACACCACAGCAGGGCGCACATGGAGAACACGCTACGGAGGTCACCAACCACAGCAGGCACACAGGCAGTCCACGAGCTGCATCTCACCATCCACAAACACAGAGATGTCGGCAGGCTATAAGTGTTCTGCGGAACCTCTAAAGCCATAACCTATGAACCCATGCGGCTGGGAGCATAGACACACACACACAGCTGGCAGGCATGGGTATTGACCTTATCCCCACCTACCCAACTGCACGACAGTATGACACTGGTATGGAACGCGCTACGTGGACCACTGAACACAGCACCGTCAGAGGCACACGTCTAGGTGGGTGACAACATCCGTAAAGGAATAGACGCCAATAGGCAAGGTATGAGTTGCGAAGCATCTAAAAGAACTACTCTCCCCAGGGGCAGCTGTAAACACACACACACACCACACACACACATGGGGAAGGGCTGGGAGTTGAACCTATGCCTACCTACATGAACACACTACAGCATGATGCATTTACAGAACGCGCTACCGAGATTACTGAGCACAGTGCTGTCAGAGGCATACTTCTAGGCGGGTGACATCATCCGTAAAGGAAGAGCTGACAATAGCCAAGGTATGTGTTGTGAAGCGTCTAAAAGCATGACCATCTGCTGAGGCAGCTGGAAACACACACACACACACACCTCACACACACACACGGGGAAGGGCCGGGAGTCGAACCTACGCCTACCTACATGAACACACTACAGCATGATGCATTTACAGAACGCACTACCGAGATTACTGAGCACAGTGCTGTCAGAGGCATACTTCTAGGCGGGTGACATCATCCGTAAAGGAAGAGCTCACAATAGCCAAGGTACGTGTTGCGAAGCGTCTAAAAGCATGACCATCTGCAGAGGCAGCTGGAAACACACACACACACCTCACACACACACGGGGAAGGGCCAGGAGTTGAACCTACGCCTACCTACATGAACACACTACAGCATGATGCATTTACAGAACGCGCTACTGAAATTACTGAGCACAGTGCTGTCAGAGGCATACTTCTAGGTGGGTGACATCATCCGTAAAGGAAGAGCTGACAATAGCCAAGGTATGTGTTGCGAAGCGTCTAAAAGCATGACCATCTGCAGAGGCAGCTGGAAACACACACACACACGGGGAAGGGCCGGGATTCGAACCTACGCCTACCTACATGAACACACTACAGCATGATGCATTTACAGAATGCGCTAACGAGATTACTGAGCACAGTGCTGTCAGAGGCATACTTCTAGGTGGGTGACATCATCCGTAAAGTAAGAGCTGACAATAGCCAAGGTATGTGTTGCAAAGCGTCTAAAAGCATGACCATCTGCAGAGGCAGCTGGAAACACACACACACACACACCTCACACACACACGGGGAAGGGCCGGGAGTTGAACCTACGCCTACCTACATGAACACACTACAGCATGATGCATTTACAGAACGCGTTGCCGAGATTACTGAGCACTGCGCTGTTAGGAGGCATACCCCTAGGTGGGTGATATCATCTGCAGAGGCAAGGCAGCCGATAGGGAATGAAGACAGAGTGCGCAGTCACACAGCATGTTACCATCCCAAGGTGGGCGTACAGTAACACGGTAGTGCTGCACTCAGGAATACCAACTAATTACGGAGCACAACATCACGACATGGATACGGGATGCACCACAGACAGCATACCCTATGAGGGGGCAACCGGCGTGCATGATGTAGGCAGCCATTGTGGCACATCAACCACATATGACTCACCCGGACGGCCACCATGGCTATGCAGGATGTCATTGGCCATGGCTACACACCTAGTAGCAGACATCGGTGCCGACTGTACTGTGTACCCCCGAATGGCGTACTGGGCATGCCCTCACACCTAGCGGTCGCGAAGGGGAAACATACATGAACACGGGGTATTGTCAGAGACGGGCGCGGTGTGCACTGTAATGTGTGTCCATCTACACAGCTGCTTACTGGGCATGCTCACACACTTAGAATCTGCAGAGTGCAGACATGCATACATATGGGGTGGAAACATGGAAGGGCAGAGTGTGGACCATTGTGTGTGTCCACCCACACAATAGCAACCTGGGCATGCTCACACACGTGGCGGTTGCAAAGGGGAAACATACATGCACATGGGGTATCTTCACAGACGGGCGCGGTGTGCACTGTATTGTGTGTCCATCTATACAGCTGCTTACTGGGCATGCTCACACACTTAGAATCTGCAGAGTGCAGACATGCATACACATGGGGCGGAAACATGGAAGGGCAGAGTGTGGACCGTTGTGTGTGTCCACCTACACAATAGCAACCCGAGCATGCTCACACATGTGGCGGTTGCAAAGGGGAAACATACATGCACACGGGGTATCTTCACAGACGGGCGTGGTGTGCACAGTATTGTGTGTCCATCTACACAGCTGCTTACTGGGCATGCTCACACACTTAGAATCTGCAGAGTGCAGACATGCATACACATGAGGTGGAAACATGGAAGGGCAGAGTGTGGACCGTTGTGTGTGTCCACCCACACAATAGCAACCCGGGCATGCTCACACACGTGGCGGTTGCAAAGGGGAAACATACATGCACATGGGGTATCTTCACAGACGGGCGCGGTGTGCACTGTAGTGTGTGTCCATCTACACAGCTGCTTACTGGGCATGCTCACACACTTAGAATCTGCAGAGTGCAGACATGCATACACATGGGGTGGAAACATGGAAGGGCAGAGTGTGGACCATTGTGTGTATCCACCTACACAATAGCAACCCGGGCATGCTCACACACGTGGCAGTTGCAAAGGGGAAACATACATGTACACGGGGTATCTTCACAGACAGGCGCGGTGTGCACTGTATTGTGTGTCCATCTACACAGCTGCTTACTGGGCATGCTCACACACTTAGAATCTGCAGAGTGCAGACATGCATACACATGGGGTGGAATCATGGAAGGACAGAGTGTGGAACGTCGTGTGTGTCCACCTACACAACAGCAACCCGGGCATGCCCACACACATAGTATGTGCTACACACTGTCCGGCATGCAGACGGAGTGTACACACCGCAAGTCATGGCCAGGTAAACCCGTACACATGCACAGGGTGACACACATGCAGTTACACGTACACACACAGATGACATCACAGGAGTCACGGGTGCAGGCTGAACAAGTACACACTGCAGTGAACACTGTAACTGCCATGCCAGCACCATGTCATCGGTGCAGCAGTATGTCTCACGGTCCAGCAACAGCATGTGACATATGTCCACAGGTCTATATGGCAGTGTACGCCCGTCATGCAGAGTACACATGTACTATCAATGATCCCACAGGTGTGATGTAGTCTGCCCATATCAGTATACATGGACAGGCGTGCTCCACACAAACCACTGGCCTGACACAGATATGACACATGACTGCAGCTGTACCACAGTGAAACAAAGTCCGGATATGTCATATATGTGATTGTCTGGCTGTGTGCATGGACTGCACACAGGACACATAAGAAGCCTGTGATGTACCACATGCATAACACTGGCGTACGTGGTAATACACACATGAGTGAAAGGTGGACACATGTCTGTGGTATGCTCCCCCTACAGGGTGTAGCAGTGTTGACCGGGACACATACCCCTGTACAGTTTGCCTGTGACAGCTGTGATACCATACCACAGTCCATGTTCCATGTATGTCGACACACATGTCACAACGTACCAATGCATGCACACATGGCAACAGGGGATACATGTGACACATGTACTGTGCATGGTGCAGCCATGCATGAGTGGTGTCTGATGTCCATAACACAGTTGCAACCCCCTACCACATGCATACCCATCATGGGGGCCGTCATATGGTGGCATAGTAACAGCACGCATGGCGGTATGTGTGTACATCATGTGTTTAAACACCTGTCCACATACATGTGTGCAGGTGGTGGTCACAGGTGTGTCACACACCATCCTACCCTGCCATGTGCATACAGTCTGCTATGTCGCCGTTACATGACAGTGCTGCCATAATGCATACCCATCGGTCGGGTGCCAATGACCATATGTCACATGGCCACTGTAACCAGTACCACCTCCCAAGTGCATATATCGGCACAGCTGCCGGATACAGTGTTGGTACGCATGATGCACTACATACCGCTGCACACCTGCACATATCCCATATAGCGGGTGTGGCATACCCAGCACCGACATGTGTGCAGGAATGTGTGCCCATGTATGTCACAGATCAGGGGGACTATGTGCCACGTGCCACACATCACTGTACACCATGGTAGAGATCTGTACATACCTCAGTGTGGGGTGCATGGATGTGGATGGTGCAGTACATGCAACACGTCATCCCTCAGTGTAGACATGTGTGGTCACCACCATGTCAGTGTGTCAACATGTGTGTATGTCTGCTGCCCGTTGTGAGGGTGTATGCAGATATAGTGTTGTGAATGGACACTAACCACACAGGGTGACCATCCTGTACTGGTGCTGCATTGTACGACCCTGTCAATGCCATAGTTGTGAGCCATGCTGGCCACCTGTGCAAGTCCACCCCCTGTGACATGGCGTGTGGGTGCATTGTATTGTGAGGGTGCTGACCACACAGGCAGGTGTCCCCATCTGCACACAATGGGGTGTGCGCCATAGTGGTGTACACCCCGCGAATGCGGACATATTCCTGTACCAGTACAGTGTCCTACTGCTGCACAGCGTTCACCACAGCTGACAGGTGACACCTGTGGTTAGTCGCCAGCACGCTGTGTATGACACCTGTAGACTGTCACCATACCTGTACTGTGTCATGCCATGTATGTGATGTCTCTGTCCACCGTAGCCTGTGGCACCGACCACAGGCATCAGGTGCAGTATATGTGTGGACATGTGTGTCATGTACCGTGTAAACAACGTTACACTACATCTGGCTCCGTGCTCCGCAGGTTTACACGTAGAACGTCTCTACCTGCAATCTGAACTGTCTGTTCTCTATCACAAAGGCTCAGCACCTGCTCCCACGGTATTCCTACATAGGTAAAGTACATGTATACTAGACGGAGTACTACACTAGCCTAGAATCCCCTTGAGTACCCACTTCCCTATAGGTCCCTTCTGACCCAGTTACACAGCAAATGCATTCACGTTCTCTGGCATGTCGAAGGGTCAATTGATAGCGACCTCTCCTGTTCAGATGGTGAATCTGGGCATCCTGAGGCAATGTCACAGGTGCCTCATGGACACGGACAAGCCGCACCTCCCCCACTAAACATAATACATGTGGGAGATGCAACTATATAGCCAGACAGGAGGCTGAGGTCTATCAAACCACGATCGGCAAGACAAAATGGGAGGGGAAGGACACCACGCACACCACAAACCCGGTGTCACATGGAACTATCACAAATGCTAAACAAACACATGAACACACAAAGACATACTCGGAGGCACTGTTAAAACATGTAACAAACCTAACAAGGCCTCCGAAGCAGACACCCAAGCAACTGCTTCCACAAGACATAGGACATGCAACACATAGTTCTCAACGTCAGTGTGCTAAACAGTCACAGCCCTTAAGGCCACACACAATGCCAGACACACATGTAATAGGTGACGCCATAGTCAGACACACCGACATCCCACCCACCTGACTGAACAAGGGAATGATCACAGCAGACTGCCTGTCGGGCGCTGGAATCCGCCACATAACACACGCACTCAGGTCACTCCGCAGCATGTACAGGTATGATGCGGTCATTGTCCATGCTGGTGTCAACGACCAGAGACATACCACCCTGGGATACATGAAAGGAGACACAGAGGGGCTCTCAGATTGTGTAGCCCAGGCCAGCATGACCCTGACCCTGAGCAGTATCCCACCCTCACCAAGAATGATGCAACAATACTGGGTCCGACTGATCGCCCTTGATAATTTGTCTGAATACCGGTGTCAGTCTGAGGGGATCCAATGTCCTCTTGCCTGGGATGACATGCTTGACACGCCACGCTCCTTCGCAAGGGATGGCTTGCACCTGTCGCCCCTGGTCTTCAAGCATGTCACAAAGGCTCCTGCCACCCCCACAGTGCCCACTGCAGGCAAGGCTGAAATGATAAACCCACCGCCCTAGACTACAAACCTGGAAAAAACTAAAGGTAATACTGCTCAGTGCCCGTAGTCTATGCCCAAGCTGCACGCACTCAAAAGCCCTCCTCAGTATGGAGGACATCGATGTCAGTGCTGTGACTGAAACCTGGTTCAGGGCTCCTGAGAGCACCCCAGCACTATCAGGTCATACCTCATATCATGCATTCAGGACCCTAACCCGGACCGAACCACAGAAGGAGGGGGAGTCTCCGTTTCCATGAAGGATACCCACACCTCCAGGTTGGCAGTAATGCACGTAGCAGCGGGGACCATCCAGGTGCAATTAACCATGTGTAGGACTGCCCTATGGTTTGTTGCATGCTACAGACCACCCTCCCACACCCAGGATATCCGCACAGCCTTCCTGAAGACACTGGGGAGTATGAATGCTCTCACAACACCATCATATCAGGTGACATCACCCACCCATACATAGACCAGGAACATTACCCAGGACACAACACCCTACACCAAAGGTTCCAGGTGTTCATACACCTGAATGCTGTGGAACAACTATACACCATACCCACAAGGGGGGGAACTGTACTAGTCCTGATCATCATGCATGGGGACGACATGCTCCACACAGGATGTACATCCCTCAACGGTGAGGTCAGACCATATAGTGATCTCACTGGAGATCCGCATCCCGCCCCCAACACCGGCAAGGGAGACCACAGTGAAGACCTCTCCACAGCAAAACCCACACGTCATAGGACTGGTGTGGTACCCTACAAGGCCTCCATGCCAGTGGTAAACACAGGCCACGCTGCTGAAACCCTTACAAATGCCTCCTACAAGCACCCACAGGAATGTCTGGATCAAGCAATCCCTAATAATATCAGGACCTTGTCCACCAAAGGCAGGCACATGGTCTGGTGGACCACAGCCATAAACAAACCGTACAACAAGAGGTGAAAGCTACTACATGACAGAGCAATATTACTACCAGGGAAGGCATCACTGATTAATACTGGCGGTAACATACATTCAGTCATACAATCATCCAAGGACACCTGTGGGACAGGACTTGCAAAGGACACATAAGACAACCATAAGGCCTTCCTTAGCTATGGTAGGAACATGGGTGGAAGCTCACAGTTATGAACGGAATTAGTCCAGAATGGTACAATGATCACTGAACCCACAGACATTGCCAAGAAACAAGCAGACAGGTACCGTGCATACATCTACCCCCCCCAAGAGGGGAGGTATCTATCCCACCAGAGTTTAGCCTCCCAAACATCCCGAATGGCCAGGTGAGAGCTGCTATCTGTAAAGCAGAGAACACAGCATCAATGGGACCAGACGGTGTCCCCGGCTGAGTGCTACAAAACCTCAATGAGGGCCTCAACCCGCACATAAGGCTGCTGTTTAATCTTAGCCTTACTACAGGCTACGTACCCGATGGATGGCATCCGGCAACTGTGGTCCCACTCCACCAAGGCAGTGCTCCTATGGACTCTGGACATCACTGCCCAATAAGCTTGGCGAGCCATGTCTGCAAAGCTGTGGAGGGGACCATAATGGAGCCCATAAATGAAGACATTGGGGAACGACAAATACTGAAACATACCCACATCGGCTTAGTCAAGGGCAGATCCTGCCTCCTGAACCTGGTCGACCTGTTCGGAAGAGTCACTAAGGCCATTTATGGGGGTACGTTGGTTCGCACAGACTACCGTGACCTGGCGACAGCGTTTGAACCAAACTCCACACGGGCATCATAGAAAGCCTCACCAGCGTAGATGTAGAGCCATATGTCACACGATGGGTTGCCAACCGGATGAAGGTCAGAACCCACAGGGTTAGTGTTCCTATTGCCATGTCAGGCTCCCGGCCGGTCCCGAGTGGTGGGCCACAGGGCTCAGTCCTGGGCCCCCTCCTGTTTGGCATTCAACTTTCCAACGTGCATGCAAACATAGGGGGATTGTGGCAGACAAGGTATGCAAATGACTGCAAACCGGCCACCATAATCAACACCCCATCAGACACAGACATCCACCTGAGGTCTCATAGAAATGGATAACTGGTGCCAGAGTCATGGCCTGAAGCAACATGCCAGGGAAGGTATAGACCTACCCTTTGTGAAAGACAAGTTAACCCCGAATTACCACATAGGTGGTAATCCATTAAACACGGTAGACGTGATCAGGGACCTGGGGACCCAACTTGTCGGTAACCTCTCTTGACACTCACATTGCCAATGTGGTTGGGAAGACATTCCACAGTGCCCACCTGGTCATGGAGGGATTCACATCCAGATCAGGGGAGGTCATTGTACCCCTGTACTCTTCACGCATCAGACCAATGATTGGGTACAACGCCCCATTCGGAATGTACCCAAACCGACACCTGCGGCAGTCGGAAGGACCCCAAACTTTCCCCAACACAGGGATAAAGGTGCTGAAACATATGTCACACGCTGCCCGACTGAGGGAACTCCGGATCTATACCATCTCATACCGTGTGCTCCGAGGTGATCTGTGCCTGACATACACGGCCATGTCCAACCTGGGTTTCATGGACATGCTCCACCTCCTAGGATCCAAACAACCATGGGCACAAGAGCAACAGACCCAAACCTCAACACAGATATAAATAGGATGTGCTGGAGGGGCAGGCACATTGCCGAGAGACTCCCTACACCATGGAACAGATTCCCAGCCCTTGTGAAGCAGAGCCCCTCACTGACTCTATCCAAGAGTACTCCTGACGTGTGGATGGGGGATTGTAGGTATGCCCCACGAATCATCTCTGTGTCACTGCTGGACAGAGGGACAGCAGACCAATGGATATAGTATCCTCATCCTAAGGGGTGGTGAATGCCACACACACTCTGGCTAGGCTTACACATGCCATAGGGCACATAGCCTAGTATGTACCCATGCACCTATGTACCTATGTAGGTGTCCAGGCAGGTTGCGAGTACATGTGGTATGCTGATATTGCCAGATGTGCCTGTGGGTAACCCACAGCTACACGTGGGGGACTGATAACAGTGCTCCCAGTAGGCACATGCGAGTAGACCATATGAGGCATACAGGTTAACAGAACCAACATGGTGCTACACATGTAACCATCACACATACCGTGTACACAGCTCAATGCATGCTGCACCTGCACTACATGGTATGTCTGCTGCATGATGACAGTACACACCCACGTCACATACGCACCTGTCACTTGTCATACACAACCACTGCAACATACACATCACACGCTATGTGTACACAGGTATCACATACACCTCTCACTATCTTGTCCACCCTGTGCATCAGAATATATTTGCATAACCGTGCACCAATGGTGTTGATGACAGTGATGCGGCAGAGGCTTCATCATATGCACAGGGTGATATGTGTGCCAGGGGCATAGGCTGTACCAATGGATGACATCATGTGTGTGTGTAAGGGCCGGTGCATTTACTCGGCATGACTGTGCAGAATGCATGTGGTTGTGGTGGAGCCCTACAGTTGTGTCTGCCGTGTGTGGGTATGTGTGTACACAGTTCAGCCACACGTGATGCCTACACGGGGTATACTTGGCAGCCCCAGACTGTACAGTGCAGGTTGTATGGCTCACTGTGTCCGTCTGTGGCCATGTGACCCGTGCCTGCCTGGGGTCGCATGGGCACTACTGGGTGGAGGTATGGAGTGGCCACTCTCCGATGACACATGTCCTCTGGAACCGTGTCCATGCTGGGACCTGCCAGGGCCATGTCCACGTGGCCTGCTGTGTCCTGGTGTGGTTGGTGTAGCACCAGCTGCACTGCTGCTGCTTCCGGCACTGTGTGAGTGGGCATGAGAGGTGGCACGCACACGTCGACCTACACTAGGTGGCGTTTCTGGCCTACGGCCACGTGTCCTATGCCTCACCCCTACCAGGTGTTCCAGCACAGACAGCTCACGCTCGCGGATGGACATGCCTCGGTCGAGGATTCCAACCATCTCACCTAATCGCCTATCCAGTACATTAGCAATCTGCTGTTGAGCATTCGCCAATGACTGGATGTTCTCATTTAGGGAACGGATTGTGGCCCTCTGCAGCCTCTGCCCTTCTTGGTTCTGCCGTTCGGCATGTGCCTGTGCCGCCATTACAGTCTGGAACATGCGTCTGGTGATACCAGCTGCTGCACCCTGTACAGCAGGTGCATGTCTGCCAGAGGTCCTCCTCCGAGTAGCGCCAGCCACATGCCTGTGTGGCACATCACCAGTCATTACACTGGCAACATGGTGTGTATGCGCACCTTCTGTAGCCACCACACATTCCTGCTCAATGCCAACAGACGCTGACTGTCCTTCCTCTATGGGCAACAGTGATGTGGTATGTGTCGGCATCAGAACCATGTGCGGGGATGAGGGGGACATAGGTGGGATGGTAACCAATGGCACAGCTTCCACCCCTGACAACCCTGCCTGTACCTCATGCATATGGTCATCACCGCTAGTATCTGTGGGGACACTAGCATCAGATGGACCGCAGGAGGGGAACGCACCTACACCACCTGTGAATACAAAGACATACTGTAAGATACATTACACACACGCAGAGACACACGCAGACACACACACACACACACACGCAGACACGCACACGGACACACACACACACACACACACACACACGCACACAGACACACACACACACAGACACACACACGCAGACACACACACATGCAGACACACACACGCAGACACACACACACGCAGACACATCATGCATGTGATATTGCAGATGGCATGCAGCATTCCCACACCACAGCTCAGAGAATGCAGGCCAGACATTAATAGTGGTAGTATGCATACTGCCCTGGGGTGCATACTACATCAAGCAGGTGTCATTTCAGTAGGCATGCAGTACACACATTCATGGTAGTTTGCATGCATCACCGTGATACACCGTGTGGCCACAGGCAGGTTAACAGTACACATGGCTGGCGTCACTGTGACATGTACTCCGCCGACATGTGCGATAACATGTGGACATGTGTCAATGGTGTCCCACCACATGCACCACATCATACTGGGTGTCACAGTGCAGTGTTATGTGTACAGGCTACAGATAGGTTGCATATGTAACACAGATGTCTGTGCAGGTGTGGTTGGAGTGAGCTGTGTACATAGCTATACAGTGGGGAGTACAGGCACTGTGCCACTGCATGGCTGCAGGACACGGGTATGTTTCTGTGCGATGCTTAACATGGACGCATTGCATTGCCATGTCTGCAACACAGTCATGCTGTTCCACAGCACGTATATGGTAGACATTGGTGGCACCTCCGGTGACTGCAGACAGGCATTCCGGTTGTCTGGTGTACCACATCACATGTACAGGTGGTCCACTACAGCTATGATCGCACTATGTGTGGACAATGTGCAACGGTGTCTATCCACTCCAGACGTACTATGTGGCAACATGCCTGTGGCTGACACCCATGGCCATGTTTGACTGGGTCATGGACAATTGTGTGTGATGGCCATCATGTACCCATCCCTGTGGTGGCCCATGTGACATACACCCATACAGGTCAGAGGTGTCACAATCCAGGGGGCTATGCAGACAACAGTGTGGATGTTTGCTATGTCGGGCGTAGGTCATGTCATGGTGTGACAATATTGCAGACAGAACACCATGGGCGTGGGACATGTCGTGTGCCATGTCACAACGTGTGCACACAATGCAGGGGCATATGTCACATTGGTAACACCTGTGTGCTGGCCAGATCTCAGCTCACTATGTGGTACTGTGTGCGTACCACAAAAGGTGTTCCAATGCATACTACATATGCATCCATTGTAGAACACCTCCACCATTGTATGCATAGCTGACTACACATATCACACTGACAGGTACCGTGGTTTCATGCTGGTGTATACTAACGGTTGTATCTACTGTACATGGGTGGCATGTGTGTCTGGTGGTGCAACCTGTATACTGTGACTGGAGCAGAACCCAGGTGTGCATGTTATACCTGGCCACATGGCGAATATCCATACACTGTAACATGCCTGTTACTAACAACAGTCTCACCTGCGACGGACCCATGTCTGTGTGACACGCCAGAGGTACCTGTATAGGGGCGACACAACAGTATAAACATTATCCATGACTGTAGTCACAGTAAGCATTGTGCATGTCACATCGTGTACCTGTGTGATAGCATGTGGTATGCAAACGTCTGCAAACACAACGTAGCATACTGTAGTATGCAGCTTGTGTGCCCATATACGTGGCATGTGTTGGTACATTACGTGGTGTACTGTGACACCCACACCTACGGCAGATATCATACACATATGCAAGACTGACTTACCAGGCATCTCCAGGCTTGTTGGTTGGGAGACACCCACCTCCACAATGGCAGCTAGTGTTTCTGCATGGTGTTCCCTGGGTGTCCCCAGACTGGCCAGGAGCTCCTCCGTGTGTGTGAGTGGGGGCTGGGTTGGTGGCCCACCACCTGTTCCACCTTGTTCTCTGGCGATTGCGGCGGCATGCTGTTTCGCGTGCCGTATTAGGTCCATGCAGTATTGGCGTATCTGCTGGTAGGTGCGGTTGTTGCCACCTACGTCGTTCACCCTCCTGCGCATATCCTGCCACAAGTCATCCCGCTGCTGCGCTTGCTGTGGAACATGGCTGAATAGCAGGTCATAGTTGTCATGGAGCAACGGTATGATTACGTCATCCTCCTGGCGACTGAAGGCTGGCAGCCGTGAATGTGGCATTATCTGTAAGACATAATGATGGTGACAGGTCACATTTACACTGCTGTACTGGCATACCACTGGACATACATTGCTATGACATGTACGACATCTGCACAGTAATCTCTGCGATGCATCATGGCACTGACACAGCTGATTTATTGCTGTCACACCGTTAGGCAGCGGGTATCATATCATACCTGTGTGTCAACTCATCACACTGTACACACACCATGTTGATGGTAACCTGCTGTGGACATGTGTACCTGCCTGCACCTGTGTTCATACCAGTTGGCACGTGTCCCAATGTGCGCACAGTTCTACTGTTCACCTGGATGCTGTGAATATGTCGCTAGGCATCACAGACGCAGCCATTATGGACGTCAGCGGTGGCACTGCACACATACACGTGGACATCTGTACATGCATGTGTTGTGCCATGTACATCTACACAGCACTGTACAGGTGTTGGACAACCTGCCACGGCTCGCCTGTATTGCACATGTGATACACATGGGACATTGTGTAATCATATGACATTGGCAGGGATGGTCATACATAGCATGTGCTCACACACGTTGTACATGGCAACACACAGCACCTGTGACACCACAAGGTGCATCAGTGCCACATTACTGCTCTGGACAGTTGATAGTGCAAGTGCCATTTGGCCATCGCACCATGTATGACTGTGATGGCATGTGCAGCCTTGCTGGACAGGGCTACATGGTATGGCAGGGTATGTCACATACATGGCACAGAGATGTGTCCCACCTGGGATACTGGTATTGGGAGGGTGGCTGTCCATTCCATATGTCATTGCTATGTGTATATGGACATTACACATGTCTATCATCATGGTGTGGACAATGGCCTTCTGCAAGGTAGGCAGCATGCTGCTTGGTGGGGGTGTATATGGTGCATGCTGGAATCGCACATCCATGCATACACATTACCCCTGACAGGTGCTATGTGCTGTGATATTGTTCAACACAGTGCTGTATGTGCCCGCACAATGATATCCCGTGCACATGGATGGTACCCTGGCCTGACATGGGTACCACATATGTCTACATCCAGTGCCTGCTGCCACCGCCATGTAGGCGGGTGCAGCATACAGCATCATCCCTCCCACAGGGACCGTGGTGTTGGGCACAGCATAGGTATCCATTTATGGGGACAGGGATGTTCACATAGTGGGGGCACTGGTGGTATCATCCATCGGGCCATACACGTATGACGCACACCTCACACACCCGGCCCATTCAGTATGTTGTTCGCAACACTGACACAGCTATACTGCTAGGCCAGGGACATTCCCAGACATACATACACAGATGCATGAACATCTGTCTGTGGCATGGGCTACAATGACGGTGGGGTTCAACACATACCGTGTTTGACTGTGGCTGGCACAGATGTTCTGTGCATGTGTCTACGCGGTAACCCTGTTCTACTGTGGCCAGTGGTGATGTGCTGTGCACATGTCAATGCTGCACATTGTGTTGTTGTCTGTCTGTCAACGGGCCAGTGGTGGAACACACAAGGGTATCAGTGATTGAATATGCATGCCGCCCTGTACAGCTGTACTGCTAACATCTCAGGTGCTAATGTGTCATGGACATGCACACCTTACCTGGACAGGTGGTAGTGGGTTGCCACCCGTACCCATCACCTCTTGTGTGTTGCTATCATCCGACACCCTATTTGTATTGTATGTTCAGGCTATGCACCTGTGTGGGACATGTGGGCATGCAATGCGCTACTGCGTACCTTTGCAACCATTGCACAACATGCCACACGGGTACACTGGCAGCCATACACTTCACAGCTTGATGACGGTACAACAGGTGTTGTACACACGTAACACATATCCTGTGGGACATGGTCGTATGTACAGGCATGTCTGACAGTCACGTACCACTGCTACCCCTATATGACGGATATGCAGTACATGTGGCGGTACAGCAACTGTCACATGTACTCGTGCAATGTCCCCCTACCAACATGGAGCGGTACTGCCTGTGGGGGATGTGCATCTGCATCCATGCTGTGCCCATAGCTGACAGTTGTACATCGATACTTGCAACATACCCCATTTGATGTTCTCACAGGTACATGTTCAACATGGCTCCACATTGTTTGTGTCTGTCACGCAGTCATTGTTGTACATGGATTACATGCCAGCCATGGCTTACTATATGTGATTCCATGTACTTCATTGGGATACCATCATTATACATTAGAACAGCGTATCCCAGCCATCACATAGCCTTCCTAGATGACAGTGTTAGCCAGCCAGTAGTAGGTGTTCCGCCATCTGCACATTAGTCACATGGTATGAGGGTGGCTGATACCCAGTCTGGGGACAGGGTGCTGACAGCTGTGGATGGGTGTGATGCTGTCGACAACCATAACTGCACCTGATGGTCACATCTGGATGGGTAACATTCACAACACACACCTACCTTCACGTAGTAACACATCATCTACAACAATGGACATTCCTGCCAGAACAATGTGTGCAGTATGTCTGTGTGACCACTGTAGGCACCACTGGTGGCCCCCAGCATGGCAGCCAACAGCACCGCTGTATATCCCGCGGAACCATGGGTTACACCATTCACAACACACCTGTCTTGGATGACCCTGTTGTGGATCACAGTGCAGTTCCACACATCATGTTACACTAGGCATCATGCACTGCTATGTTGCGGATGTGTGAACAGCTGTGCAACTCAACATATGCACACATGACACATCACCTGTTACAATATATCTCTCATACAACGTGTTACTGTGACCGCCCTGTGATGGCATTACACAGGCTAAATCTACTGGGACATGTGATGGCTCACCGGTGTCATCCCCTCTGGGTGTGTGTCTAGTCAAGTGTACAGTAGGCAGTGGTCTGAACACAGGGACACTGTACATTGACCTACTGTGTCACTGCAACTGTTGCCTATGCTCATACTGTCATTATACAGGCATGTGGTATCTGACCACTATGACAGTCCTGGTCGACCACACTGCTGTGGCACACATGACCTGCAGCCATCTGCCTGGGGTGTGGAGCACACATGTACATCTTCACATGCTATACTGCCTCTGTGGTGGTGTCACATAACTGTCTCCGGCAGGGCTGTAACAGGCAGGCACGGCATGGGATCATGTGGGACAATGCTTGCATCTTCCACTGTGCTGCACACAAGCAAGGCACACACACTTTTGCACCACTCACATTTATGTGCAGTGACTGGGACCTGCCTCCATGCTCTGCGCAGCATGCCTGCGAGTACAGATTGTACACGGATCGTACCTCCCAGGCACATACCTGGACTGCAACACCCACAGGTGAGGGGATCCCACATCACATAGTGATTTGCACACATCCTGGATAGTTGCCGAACACAATGCATCATAGGTGCTCAATGTGCAGATACCCGTGTTTGTGACCACTACACACATTGTAACACGCAACAGAGTTGACATTGTACACCACAGGTTACATGCTATCTGTGTTGTTATGCTGCACATTGGGCCTCAGACAGCTGATACTGCCATGTGCTGACAGCAACCCACACTTCCCTAGAATAGACACCCATGTACCTACACATGCTTGAGGCGTGCACTCCACCCATCTGGCTGACACATTACACGACACATACCATACCTACACTACCCTCAGCATGCACAATACCTCCATGTGTCTGGTGTGTTGCACCTGGGGTTATCCCCCTTTGGTGGATGAACACATATGCTTCACGGCCCTGCTAGCCACACCCTGGAAACACACCCATCGCAGCATACACAGAACATGTGTACTACAGCCAGTACTACTGACGTCTGCTGACAGCAGTTGTTAATGGCATGACACCCCGGCAGATGGACAGTTTACATACATATGCTGACACATACCACAGTGCGCTTCCGTAGCATGTACACAATGGTAGGGACCATGCTATTCCACACAGAGACATGGCGGTACTGCCCGTTTCACAGACGACACTGTGGTGGTCATGTTCCAAGTACATCTGATGTACAAGCACATGTGCAGGCTGTTGCACGATGGTGTATATTCACATGTGTGGGGTGCATCACTTGTCAGCCGTGGTGGGTCCTCGAGGTCCATCACATGCTCCAAGGCTAGCAACCTAAACATGACTGCCGCACATTGCAGTGTGGGGCCTCAGGCAGAGTGGTGGTATGTCTGTGTTGTTTGGCTACATCCACATTCAATGTCACATACAGTAGTCACCCAGGCATTGCAGACCGTGATATTGTTGGCAACATGCCAGGCAATGGTGTACTTACCAACAATACACACTCTCACTCACTACAGGGTCGCAATCCATACGTGGACATCGTAGTGTCCCTGTGGACACATACATGATACTGACATGCACACATTATGTCCTGGGACACTGGCCCGATATCACCTTCCGATGTCCCTGGCTGTTATGTCCCACCAACCTGTTTGGTATGTGTCTCCGCACCAGCCCACTATATTCACTGCTAGCCTGTATTCGGACATTGTGTACCTTGACCGCCACGCAGCCACATCTCTCACACTACCCATGGGTGGCACTGCGTTGCACGTGTGGGACTGCAGTCATACACCCATAACTGGACCGTTCTGAATGGCACTGGGGTACATCCTCACAAACATGCTTCACGCACACATTGATGGCCTCCATGCCTTACCTGGCACCCTTGTTGGGCTTGTGTGTGCCACAGCATGCCACATACACGTGCTGTCCACCTGTCGTACTGTTGCATGAGCATTTGGGGTGGTACAGAGGCCAACACATCGGACGTTGTCCTCACATTGCCCTTCAGCACCATTCCATGTTCTGGTATTGGCAACGTACACATCCACCTGCACATCATACCCTGTCTCCCAGAATGAAAGGCTATATGACTCATGGACAGGACACACAGTGGTGCAAGCATATCATAGTACCTACTACATGTCAGGTACATATGGCATTACACAGTCCTCAGTCCATGGGGCCCCTCATGTTCACTATTTGCTTACATACACAACATGCTGTCACAGAGTACTGTCCATGCCTAGATATCCCACATCTACATACCTGGTGCCATTATTGCTCCACCAGCTCATACCGATACCGACCATACGGGTGTCAGTGTGGCGGATACATCCTGTGGGTGTCATGGCATCAGGATGCATGACACATGGTGCATGCACATCACATTTGCATAGCAACATTCACCCACTGACTATCACATGGATACTGGCCCCGTACATACATATCACATTGTATATGGTTGCTGTACACACATATGCCCCCCCACGGTCCTGTGGTTACCATATTCCACTGTGGCATGGATACACTTCTGCAGGGCCACACCTATCTGTACTGTGTGTGATGCTGGTACATAGGTAGCCATTGTACCTGTGGCATACACACATCTACACACGGTCAAGTGTACAATACCACATTTATGGTGTACCTTCCACAACGGCTACTACTTTACATGGCGCAGCATTGTCATGCCACGATGTGTTCCAGGCTCGGACGGTTTACATATGCGGATGACAGATGGAAAACACATCTGTACACATCTGCATACCACATACGCAGGGGTGTCTTCTGCTCTGACACGAACCATGTCCTCTGCATTACTGATGCATATACTCCTCATACATGACAGTTGCGGTGGGCAGTGTGAACGGACTGCTCATGGATATGTGCACACATGCCACACTGCATGGGATGGGCTTCTGTGTTACTTCCACAGACACAACACACACCATGCTGTGGAACATAGGTCCTGTGCACATCCCACAGGGACACACAGTGGCACTGTTCATGTGATACCTCCCTTGCTGTTTGGGTGACACATGGTCATGGTACCACAACAGCAGCGGTACTGTGTAGACATGCAGTTGACACCCGCCTCTGCTGTTCACAGGACACTACCATGGGGAGGTGACACTACTGTGTACACTGCACATGTGTTTACACATGGACCTGCCAGACTTCATTGTTGCCCACAGTGCACCTGCTACAGATCCTTTGGGCATGGTTACTTGGTGTACCTTCCATTTTGGATGGCTATGATGCTACTACTCTGTCCCATACCTACAGGCAATATGTATCCTGTTATTGTACATACCAATAGGCAATACCTCCATTATGCATGATATGCCTGTGATACTGTGTATAATGTCTGTCATATCCACCCTGACAGCTTTACATTACACATAGTTGACATAGTATCCCCTACTGCAAGGCATACGTGCACATCGGCCGCACATTACATATGACATTGACGGTATATGCCCTTACACATGTGTGCTGTGACAGTATACATTCATGTCCTATCCCCTGCTATGGCACTTCCTTGTTGGACATCCACTGCCAGCATCGGAGTGTGGTCTGGCATTGTTCTCTGTAATGCCCCCCTGTGGCAGCCCTTGTGGTGTCTCAACTGTGTACATGATGTCCCACTGCTGTGCACACGGTATCCACAGTCGTTGGTATGCTCAGCAGGATAGCACTACATAACCACCTTTCACCACTCTCTGCATTATGGACAAGTGTCATTACTTACAAACACCATTCACATACAGTACAGCTTCGTCATACACAACATGCGTTACACACCCGTACATATCGTGTGTTCTACATACCTTGTCGGTGTTTCGTTCCATGTTTCGTTCCGTGTATCGGTTTTCCTTTTTATTTCTCTTTTGGTTGTACACTGCTGGTTTGGTATGAGCATACGGTTTGAATATCCTGGGAGTCATTCTTATATCCGTCGATACCTGCAACATGTGGGTTCATCCCACCAATTGCTGTTCCTCAGTGAGTAATTGTGTGCATATCACCTGTGCATCTACTCCATTCGGACATTACGCGTCGTAACTGGGGTATGGTTGGATTCCTCACCTGGGCGTTGGCTATTTGCCCTACCTTCATGGAGATGGTCTGTATTGTGTTATGTTATGTGTTATTGCAGCCGCTATGTGTGGCGACAGGTACATTTCTCAGTGGTGTTAGCCATGGATTGTGTGTGTTGGGTATAGTATTTTGTTCGACATGTGTGTGTGTCCCTGTCCTGACGACGTGTGTTGATGGCGTTTTGCATTCGGATGTGTAACATGGCTGTTGTATTCCTTTAAACAACGCATGCAAGTATGCATCCGCCTTTGATTGTGTTTCCCACGCGAGATGTTGCGGTTATGCAGATGTCATTGACTGCCTGTATGTTTGTGCTGCTATTACGGTTTGTATCCCTTTAATATATGCGATGGGGATATCGGAGGTTGTAGGTGACGGATACGGGTTGTGGGCCTTGCATCTCTACATACACGGTATGGTTGTCTGTGTGCTCCATCCCTGCCTGGAGAGTTGACAGTTAATTGTCTGTTGGTATGGGAGTGTTGGTTGTGTTGTTGTCATGTGGTGTTGGTATCGCCTGCGTGTGTGCTTCATGCATGTATTCCTCCGTCACATCTGTGGTATATCAGCGGTTGTTTATGCGTGACTATCCCTTGTCATTCTGTCCCAGATATTTACAGTCATTGTGGTCCTGTTCTTGGGATGGCCTGTTTGCCAGTGGTTGCCACCTATTCAGGTGGGGATTGCTTGTTTGACACTTGTAGAACACACAGCAGTGTTTACGGGCCGAGACGTGGCCACGGTCAGTACTGGGGTAGCACATACGTATTTCCACTTTACATACCTATTGCTGTGTGACTTTGCCGACGTATCGTTTTTCAATTAGCATATTGGTGTCGTACATACGGGCATGAGTAGTACATACGTCCTTTCCATTTCCTGTGAGGTATATTCCTGTGCTACGATCTGGGACATTGTCACTTTGTATCGTTCTACGTCGCCACACGCCTAGCCGGGGTGGGGCTCTCACTACTACTTTGGGATTACTGGTGTACATATGACTGTGGCTAGTGTACCGTATGCCTACACATATTATTCCACTCTTCCTCTTACATGGCACCAACATACACATATTACGGAGACACACACATTACACTCGCACAGCAACATACACGGCACCCTCACCGCACACATACACATACTACGGCAGTCACGGGGACGGTTGCACACAGTACCTGCGTGGGCCGTGACACCGGCGGCGGTGTCTACCTCCCCCCTCATATCATCATACTATTACCCGCGCATGTACTGTTACAGTACTGTGGTCTGGCGATCATTCCGACTCGCGGATATGCATTTCAGTATGTTGCCCGTTCCATGGTTGGCGGTATCCTCTTCTGTTAAACCTCCCGGATGCTCAGGTTGTCGTTTCACTATGTATACTATGTACAGATGTCACGTGTTACATCTCAGTCACCTTACATCCCTCTGATTCCCTGTCTTAACTGTAGTACTTATGTGTATATGTGTACATATATTTCTATATATGTAATTATATCTATCTACATATGTGTATATGCACATGTATATATGTTTATATGTATACACCTTGCGGCAAACGTGGCAGCATACAGCAATGCCATCTGCTGTAGGACCCGCATACTGTTCAGGTGTTGGCGTTCCATGCTCCACTGGCTGTTGGGTGTACAGTGTTTGGGGGCTGCCTATGTTGGAGTCACACATGGGGCCACCCATACGGTACACTTTACGGGTGGTCATGTTTGTGTGCCGTCCATGTGCCGTCCATTTCATTGTGTGTGCAGGTGGGGAGGTGTCAGTCCATGGGGCCTACGCTGTCACAGTATGTGCTATACGTTCCCTCTTTGCCAGGGCATGGGCATATTGGGTACGCCTCCATCTGCCTACTGGGGCTGGCACAGTGTGTTCATGGTCCTGAACCCTCTGTGCCTGGACTGGCCTTGGCAGTTGTGGTGGGCTTTGTGGCCCTTCACCATTATGTCCCTGCAGCAGCTGCTTCCGCATTATCATATTATGTAGCATGGCACATACTATGAATATGTGGGCACATGTGCCTGGAGAGTACTGCAGGGCTCCACCGGATGTATCCAGGCACCGGAACCGTGATTTGAGCATCCCAAACACACGCTCTATGATTACTCTGGTTTGTGCGTGTGCCTCATTATGGCGTTCTTGCATGTGTGTGTGTGCATTTCTGATGGGAGTCATCATCCACGGCTCCAGTGCATAGCCAGCATCCCCCACAAGGTGGCCTTGTGGGATGTCCCCCCTGGTGAATACCTGGTACAGCTGTGAGGCATGCCAGATATGGGAGTCGTGGTAGCTTCCAGGGCTGCCAGCACACACATCCATGATAATGCCCTGTGCATTGCACACGACCTGGCAATTGATGGAGGGGAATCCCTTGCGGTTTATGTAGCATCTACCCTGCTCCTCAGGTGGTGACTTGATTTGTATGTGCATACAGTCTATCACACCCAGTACCTCCGGGTATTGTGCCACATGGTGGAAGTGGCGCATATTGCTAGCCAACTCCTCCTGAGATCTGGGGAAGTATATATGCTCATTGGCATGTGGTAACATGGCATCCAGAAACTGGTGTAGTACCCTGGATGCTGATGCCTGTGAGATACCCATTATATCCCCAGTTGGCCTTTGAAAGGTACCTGTGGCCAGTATTCGCAAGCTTACACATACCTTTGTGTCCACTGGGATGGGCTCCCCTCTGTTGTTTCTTGTTCTCAGGCATGGCCGGCACAGCTCCACTATTTGCTGTAATGTGCCCCTATCCACCCTGTAACGCTCTACTATCTCCAGGTCTTGTAGCCCCTGGTAGGTTACCCTTGGTCTGAACACTCTCCTTCGCCTCTGAGGCCTATGGTAGTTGTCGGCACCCTCCTCCACAACACCGTCTGTCTCTAGCACATGCTGATGGATCACGGCCACAGCAGCACCCAACATGTACATTTTAAAAGTTCCCCGTGTGTTTGCACCTATGGTGCGGTGTTTGGGAATACGCGGCTGTATGTTGTGTGAATTCACACTTTATACTATTGTGCTGTACACCCGGTGATGTCATAGGGTGTGTCTGTACGGCCGTATCTGGGGATTATCTTCCATGTTTTACCGTTGGCACTGCAACGCTGTTGCCTTTGGTGTTGCATTACTCTTGCCTGCAATGGATTACCTTTTGACCTTCACTTACTATTTCTGCATGTTGCACCTACTATTTCCTGGCATGCATCCTGCTGAGCCCTGTCATGTTTAGTTTCTGGGACATGGCATATCGTGCGTTTTGTGTGCCACCGCCATTGTGCTGCCTGTCTGCTTGGCTCTGCTGTGTCAGGTCTTCACTCTTTGCAATCTGCTACCTCCCCTACTTTCTTTGCATTCATATGCCTCCCCTATCCCATTTTGCAGGTTTCTGCATGCAGAGTTGTCAGCTGCCGCAGATTGGCCTTCGTGGGTTGATTAGTGTTGATTGCTCATTATTACTCCAATTACACTTCTTCCGCATTTCCTCATATTCTCAACATCACCTTCCTGTTTTATTTGCGGGGCGAGGGTCACATGACTGGGTTAAGGGAACGTAGTCATCATCGTGCACATGCACCTCTGCGCGCATTGTGTGCTCTCAGCTCAGCTATTTCCCCTCACGCCGGTCCTGCAGCTGTGATGTGCAATGTACAGCCCAGGTTTGCTGAGCTCCAATGTGCTTCCTCCTACAGTGGCACACCCCTCTGCAGGTGACTTGTATTCCCTCTGAGCCACTCCTCGGCGTATTACCGCTGTGCCGTTTGGTACAGCCTTTCGCCGGCGGGGGCTTTGCGATTCAGTATTATCTGCCTCATTTGCATGGCATTGACTACTAATTCATAGTTACCACGCCGAACACTGCCGCGAGTCCTTGGCAACCCTTGCACCGTGGTTGTGGCTTTCCATGCATACCATGGTATATTATGGCTGTGAAGCTGATGTGTATTACGCTGCTGTTTTATGACATTGTCATATTATTTCATTATTTTGCACCTTCCGCAAACATGTCCTGGGGTTCTGCTGTGAGTTTCTGTGGACATACCATTTATGTTATTATTTACATGTTGTGCATATTTTCTTTTGACATTCTCTGTGTATTTCACCATTGGCATATGGTAACAGTGTGATACCTGAGGCTGACAGCCTTCCGTTACTCCTATGTTGTGTTTGGGAAAATGTAAACCGTTTTTTCTGGTTTACATTGCCGTGGCCTTATGCTACGCCTGCGCCACTTCGTGGATCGCTATATGCCTTCATTTGCATGGTGCAACACTGCACATGGGGTGTTTAGCATACCTACGCCGGGGGCGGTGCAGATCCGGCGCACACCGGTAGTGCACGTGGAATTGTATCGTACCTGAATCGCTCAGCGGCCATATTTGGCGTTGTAACGCCTACACTATGCCGTGCGCCTGGTGCAAGGTTCATGAATCCCGGGGATAGTCTATCTGAAGAATTTCCTCTAACTCTCATGGATGGGCAGAGGCTTTGTCCAGAAGCAGAAGAGCTTTCATTGGCAAATATTTCTCTATCAGTTACTTCTTGACACTTGGAGCAAACTCCATGAAACTCCAGTCCTTGAAAACTGACTGGTCTACCCAAGCTTTGGGTTTGATTTCCACATTACAGGTAGTTTTGATTTTATAATTTTTTTTTCAAAAGCATCTTGGGTTTTCTGAGGGATCCACCAGCAGAGGCTTCAACATGAAGTCTCCACTGGCATTTGCTGCTAGGAGTGTGAGCCTATCTTTCGTGGGCTTGTAACCTGGAATCCTAGCTTCTTCTTGGGTTATATAAGTCCTACTTGGCAACCTCTTCCAGAAAAGCCCTCTTTCATCGCAATTAAAAATCTGTTCTGGCAGATAGCCTTCTCTCCCTATCAGTTCTTCAAAGTCCTTGACAAATTTCTGTGCACCTTCTTTGTCAATACTAGCTGCGTTTCCTTGTCTCAGAACACTGTGTATGCCACTTCTTTTTTTTAATCTGTGGAACCATCCCCTACTTGCATTAAATTCCTCTTTTTGCTGTGAGTAACTTCCTGGAGTTTTTTTTTTTTTTTTTTTTTGTAGGTCTTCAAAGATGAGCTTAGCTTTCTCACAGATCATGGTCTGAGTTATTGGATCTCCCTTCATCTGCCTCTCCTGGATCCAGACAGGAAGCATCTTCTTCATATCTTCATGAAATGTTTTTCTGTGTTTGTCAAAAGCCTTTGTTACTCCTTTTGACACGTTAGCACCCAAATTGCTGTCTCTATATTTCTAAAATGTTGAGATGGTAGACGTAGGCATGCCATACTTTTCTGCTATTCAGCTTATTTTACCTCCACTCTCAGTTTTACCTGTGGTTTCTTTCTTCTTCTCAATGCTCAGCCACTTATTTCTCCTGCCAGTATCACTCTTCTTTTACCCCATTTCTTCACTTCTTCTCAACACTTAAAAGAAACAACTGCACTACATAAACAACAGAACAACAGGAAACAATGAACAACTTTTCAGCCTCCTTTTCGGGTCAAATTGCAAGATGACAGTCGAATTGTGGGATGCCCGGGAGGCCAAAACCACGGTTGAGTTCTGAAATGGTCAAGTTGCAAGGTTGCTGAATTGCGAGGTACCACCCGTACTAAAAAAAAAATGAAAAAGAAAAAATTAGCTACTCATCAGGGCTGATTTGAAAATCATTCATATGTTATCACAGGAATTCCTGCAGTTTTGGAGCAGCAAAATGCCACTTCAGAGTAGGCTGACTGGGCTGCTGTATGAAGAAGCTATGGCTACTTCTTATTGGTTCAGGCTGTCTCAGATGATCAAGCATGAAAGTGTGGTACATACTGATAATAATCTCAAGTGTTATGAATGTCCTGGTGTCCTGGGATTCAAATCCAGACAGAGTTATGTTTGTCTGAATATAATGATGTTTAAGGAGCATATATTCAGGATGCAGGACAACAAAGATGTGGAAACATTAGAACTGTACATTTTATAGATCACCTAAAAGTCTTATTTCTATACTTCGTCTGCTACACTAAGAGGCAATCTGTGCATGGTATAGAAGGCATCCAGGGACCAAGTCCTGATGGACCTTTTGCATATCCACAAAGCAAACATCATCAGAAACACTAGATCCAAGCATTTGAATTTTGATTGTGACATAGATAAGACATGTTTGTGAGACAGATATGTGACTCAGTGGATCACCATGCTCTAGAAGAGACTTCCCACCCATGTGAAGCAGAATCCGTCTATAACCCTATTTAAGTGTAACCTTGACCAATGGATGGGAAATTGGAAATTCCCCCTGGGTCTGCCCACTCCATGGCTCTTACTTAAAGAGGCAGACAGCAATGTTCAAACTAGCATACCTCCCCACACATAACGTCTAGAAACTTCCCAACATACCCCCTCCTAATGAATGCCCATGATACACAGGGACACAGCTGGATTGGATGTACAGCTAGGCTTATAAAGGTCCTGATGGTTATTAACCTGGTATTTATTTATGAACCTATAAGGCAGCCTGAAAAAAGGAAAGGAACAAGGAAGTGGACAACAGTCTGCATTTACAAAGGGGAGAGTGTTTTATTTATTTATTTTATTTATTTGTCTGTTTTTAGCAAGGACTCTTTGTACTGCCAGCCAGGAGGAAAATATTAAATATTCTCAGGGACAAGACAAAATAGTGACACTTTTAAAAATGAGTACTTTTAATAGTTGAGAGACTATGAGAATGTGAGTTAACATATTTTCTGAAGTAGAAGGATATAACTCTAGCAACTGTCATTATTAAGAGTAATTCATCTTTTCGCCCCAGATTGCCAGGAGAGATTAGGAGGGGACAGAGCAAAGATCAGATTTTTGAGACAAAATTACGGATATTAAGAATTATTGTGTGTGTCTGTAAGCGCAAGCGCGCGCGCGCGCGCGCGCGTGTGTGTGTGTGTGTGTGTGTGTGTGTGTGTGTGTGTGTGTGTGTGTGTCTGTGTGTGTGTTTATATCTATGTGCAGGAATGTATGTAGATGGGGAATTGGGTATAACCGTATGCCTTTGAAACTGAAATAAATTCATGAGTCATTACTTTACGAATTCATTCTTGTGTGTGTGTGTGTGTGTGTGTGTGTGTGTGTGTGTGTGTGTGTGTGTGTGTGTGTGTCTCTGTCTGTGTATAGTATATTTGTGGGCGTATAGATTTTGCAGAATGTCTCTGATTATGTGCCATGTTTTGGTCTGTTCATTGCAATGTTTGAGTTTTTTTCTGGCAATGGAGGACAGGATGCTTAAAAATGACAAACATTTCAGTTTCAGACTTACTAAATTTCAGAAAAAAAGGATGCTGATGCAAACCCTGTTATATTAATGATTAAGTATATCTCTGTATATCAGAGTTTAGCATCTATCATCATGTCTTCAAGCCCTAGTATGTCCAGTTACACATGAGCCTAACTTACAACTTCTAGAGATTCAAATCATCTTTAACTATTTTTTACTTAATTGCTAGCTACAGATCCCCTTCAATATCCCCTTAAGATTACTGAGACTACATTAACACCACAGAGAATTTAAATATCAAATCAAATACCTTCTTGCTAGGGGCCTTCAGTTACTCAAGTGCTGACTGGTATAGTTACGTACACCACTAAAAATGGATATCCTGAGTGTTCCCTAGACTTTGTAAACAATGATGTGTTGGGTCAAATTGTAAAACTACCCACTAGTATCCATGATCTGGGCCTTACCAATCTAGCCTCCACTTGTACCCCACCACAGCATCTATTCATCCCTAGTTAAATCTGACCATAAATCAGCCCATCACTAAAGAATACCTTCTTTAGGGACTTTTCCAGGGAAAACTTATTTCAGCTTGGGGAAGACTTGTGCAAAACTCCCAACAATCTGCTGCAAAGAGACCCAGCAGATAGGGCTGCCATATTTACCTCTGTCTTTTACCAGCACATAAACAGCTGTATAGAAAAGTCAGTACCTATCTACCCTAACTGTAATGGTAAATTCAGGAATAAACCTCTCTTTTGGAACTCCTGTATTAATAAACTGTAAAAACCAAATAAGGAAAATAATGAAACGTGGACACTATTAGAAAACGCAAATGGAAGTGCGAGCTAAAAGATGCTGCAAATACTAAAGGGAACTACAAAACATTCTTCATTTATTTCAGGAAATTAATGAATAATGTCAAACAATGCACAGAACTCCGTAATAATAATATCACACATTCCACTCCCAAGGATATCACCATTATATTAGCAGACAATTTAGTGCAATATTTACTCCACCTACCCACATAGTTGCCCACACTACCCTTGAAAATTTAGTTTGCCCTGAAATCACCTTGAAACAAGTTTTAGAATCTCTGCCAAAGGTTAAATGCAATGCTTCCATAGTACCAGATAACTTACCATTCTCATCAGTGTCAAGTATGCAACTCCCCAGCTTCTACTTAAACTGCTTAACTTTAGCTTATATGTAAGGTTTGCTCCTGATGCCTGGAGAACAGTCTTGTGACTGCCCTATATAAGGGTGGCCTCTGTGCAGACCCATATAATTACAGGCCGATCAGCCACACCAGTGTTATATGCAAGGCCACTGGAACATAGCACAGCAGAACTTATTTTTGCAGACACATAACTTATCTAGACCTCACTTGGTTTGATTTTGTGAAGGGTCGAGCCTGTCTCCTGAACCTAGAAACTTATTTGAAAACATACTTTTTAACCCCTTAGTGCAAGAAATCATGACAAAGCCAAAAATAATTGGGGGACAAAGGCCCAAAACTAGGGACCGATTTAAAATATTATTCTTATTAACTTAGAAAGTTGTTAGAATAACTGGCTTTGTGTTAGCCTGCATTTTCTTTTTTTTCAAAACAGGTTTATTGTTTTAACATATAAGAGAAATATCATAACAATTTTATACAAGTAATTAAAAATAGGTATTATTATAATATTCAACAAAACAACTAAAGTATTTACAAAGACATCCACTACAATCAGATCAATTAATTAAACTAAAATACCATGCTATTGAAATTAAAATTTTTTTAACAAATTTTGTAAATTATCCCATACAATAAAATAAGATGTTTTTCTATTTGTTCTAGTCCTAATTGTGTTTATTTCCATATGGCACACTATATTCATAACATTTTTAAATTCATTGAACGAAGGAGGTGTATCTGAAATCCAATTTCTAGTTATTATTTTCCTAGCCACTGCTAGAATAGACCATAACAAGGGAAGCTTAACCTTTTAACACTTTGAGGTACAGGTGTGTTGAATAATATAAGAGATTTAGAAATAATGAAATTATCTGTAAAAGAGCCTGCAAAAATTCATTAATTGACTTCCAGTATTCTTTCAATTTTATACAGTCATAAAACATATGAGCCCAGTCAGCATTAATTTCTACATTACATCTCTTACATAGATTATCTTTATTATTTATTTTATTCATCATCAAAGGTGTATAAAAGATCTATGTAAAAATTTCCATGTATAAAGTCTCCAGACAATGGAAGACGTAGTTCTATAAGCAGATTCAATATATATTGTTTATCTTGTTGATTTGGTGGGTCCCCATTACTAGAAGTGAAATAATTCCAGTATGAATCTACACTGTAAAAGTTTCTTGTCTGATAACTTTATGTATGTATGAAAGTTTACCTTTATCAGAAACTTTATGTTGTAAATTTAATATCAAGTAATCAATCAGTGTTGGAATAGATTCTTTAACAGTTATAGACATTAAATCTATTTTATTAATGAGATGTTGTCTAAAGGTCTGAACCTCTAACCAGCAAGTTTCTCTTAGATCAAATTCTTGTTTTAAGAAATCTAGATTTTTAACTTTATTATCAGATATCAACTGATACCAGTACTTTAGATCATTATCTATAGCTAAATGAGTTCCTTCAGATGTAGATGACAAAAGCATACCCTGAGTATACATTATAGGAAATACAATAAAATTCCATTCCCTATACTTAGGGTGCATGAATATAAAGTTACGATAACTAATAATAATATTTAATGGGTAACAAACCATATGTTTAGGTGTAATAGGTGAAGTACAAAATAGATAGTATGAAGACTAATGTACTTTAAACTGTCTATAGAATTTAAAATGTGTTTTAACATTATTATTTTTAAGTAGTAATTGCGATGTGTATAGGATGGTGTTTTTGACCTTGTTCCTTTAAAAGAGTGTATGTCTTTCATTACGTCATGCACAGCATACATAAAGAATTGGTGGGTTTTTTTAAATGTTGTTTACGTTGCTGAAGAAGCTGTGGTAATACCACGGCGAAAACGCTCTTTTTATTGAATTAATAAAAGCGTTATTATTATTCATTCTTATTTGGACACTTTTTTGGGATCGTTTAAAGAAAGAACTTGCAAGAATTGCATTTAGCCTGGTTTTTCTGGGACAGGAGTTGGCGTTGTATGTATTTGTCTTTCAGAAGTACAAAATTCCTTTAGTAACCATAACATGGAGTTATTTACAATCATATTTTTATGTGTTAAGGAGATTTTCATGAAGTGTATACTAATTAGCTCCCAATAATCTTTCCATTTTGTGACATATGACTGATCTATTAATAAAGTAATAACTTTTACAATAGAAGAGATAGTATATAAATTAAAGTCTGGAAAAGAAATACCCCCTTGAGACCAGCTATTAGTATGTTTCTTTAATGCAATCCTAGGTCTATTAGGTGCCCATAAGAAATTTAACATTAGTGTGTTCAGTTTCTTGATAATTATTTTTGTAGGTGGAAGTATTATTGATTGTATTAAGTATAAAATCTTGGGGAATATTATCATTTTAATAATTGTAAGTCTCTCCTCCATAGTAAAAACATATTATTCCAGGTATTAAAAGATTTTGTATATTAAGAAAACAGGTATTATAATTATTATATATAATAGATTTAATATCTTTAGATAGTATTATACCTAAATAAGTTATCTGACCTGAATTGGGTACATATTTAGTAAAATCACTAATGAGAATATTTTTTCGTATATATAGGTAGTATTTTAGTTTTTCTTCATTGAATATTAAACCAGAAATACTTTTAGAATTCATCATGTTATCAAATAGAGACTGTATAGAAGAATTAGATCCTGCTGATGTAATTAGAACATCATCTGCAAAAGTTGAATTTTGGATGTTGTATTTTCCTCTATTTCTAAAACCCCTATGTCAGTACTGTTTCTGATCAAATTAGCCCAAGGCTCCATTACTAAAGTGAATAATAGTGGAGAAAGTGGACATCCTTGTTTTGTACCTTTAAGAATGGGTATTTTTGTGAAACATATGTTCCTACCTTAATATAAGCCAACGTTCCTTTGTATAAATGTTCAATTAGATTTACAAATGCATCCGAGAAGTTTGTGTACTTCATTAAGGTAAACAGATAGTCCCAACTTACTGAATCAAATGCTGAACTTATATCAAGACTAATAAGTGTTAAATCTTTCTTTTTCCTATTTGCAAAATCTATTAATGTTAAAGTTCTTCTTATATTATCAAAAGTATTTCTATTTACAATGAAGCCTGTCTGATCTATATCTATAATGCCGGGAATGATTGTCTTCAATCTATCAGCAAAGATATTCATAAACATTTTATAATCAACATTAAGTAATGAGATGGGGCGATATGAAGAACATCTAGTTGGATCTTTATTAGGTTTTAAAATTGGCGAAATAAATGTATATTGCCAAGATGGGGGGGGGTTATTAACTCAGTTTGGGCCAAAATAAGACCTTATGTATTAATGAATATGTATTTTTAGAAAGGATTTTATATATCTCTGGTATAATACCATCATTACCCGGTGCTTTGCTTGATTTAAGCTTATTTATTTGTGTAATAACTTCTGTATATGAAATACCCTTGTCCAATAGTTTAATCTGTTGTTTATTAAGCTTTTTATTCATATTTGTGGTTATAAACTCCTTTATTTTATCTTTAGGTTCCATGTTAATATTATTATGGTTAATTTTGTGAAAGTGATTTCTAAATTCATCTAGTATTTCTGGTATACTAGAAACATTCTTCTTTTTCCTTAGAGAAAAGATTTCTTTGATATGGTTTTGTTTATTCAACCTTTTTGTTTTATTTTTAAGTCTATGTAAGTATTTGGGGCTTATTGAATAGGACAAAAACTTGTATTTCTCT
Source organism: Protopterus annectens (assembly GCF_019279795.1). Taxonomy (NCBI): domain Eukaryota; kingdom Metazoa; phylum Chordata; order Ceratodontiformes; family Protopteridae; genus Protopterus; species Protopterus annectens. Next base: position 520,291,891 of record NC_056733.1, read on the forward strand.
AAAGTTATTTTAACTTTATGAGTTAAAATTTCTTTG